>NW_020442360.1:0-1049 GCF_000699045.2 Agrilus planipennis
GCGTGGTAGCTGTTTGCACACCATTATCGACAAACGATCTCTAAGATCGTGCTAATGCAAATTCCTGTGGTGTCAAAGCATGGGCAACACTGGTTTACAAAAGTCTTCCCGTCGCCGTCGTTGTCGTCGTCTCGCGAACCCTATTACCGAACCAGCCGAGTTCAGTTAATATAAAGACCAAGCGATTTCACCTACAAGACCTCTCATGCTAATCGACTACAGCAACGTGCATGCTCTCTCTATCTGTATAAGTATATTTAGTCATCGAATCGCGCTCATGTTTTTTGAGTTTGTACGTTTATGGATGTTCGTGGTTCTTTAGTTGTTACCGTTGTTGTTGTTGTTGTTGCCATCACCGTAGTTTCTTGCCTGTTTTAGTAGTTGTATTAAAAGAGATATTCCTTGCGATAGTTATCGCGAACTCTCTGTAATCTAATCTGTCTATTGTTTTCACATCAAAAATTATAACTGATAAAATCTAAAAAGTAATGTTTTGTTTTAGACGAATATTTTTGTTATTTTATTGCCCTTGAGAGATATTTTGAATATTTTGAATATTTTTTTAATATTTTATATAAAATGGAAGCGGTATCGACAAAACAGTATTGTATGAAAATAAATAAAAGTAAAACAAAAGTACTGGTATGCAAGAGAAGAAAAATAAGGAGAAAGAGCGAATGTAAAGATAGGAGGCGAAAGATTAGAAGAAGTGGCTGATTTTAGGTATCTAAGAAGTCAGATAAGTCAGGACGGAAGGAGTAGTAGAGCAGAGTATAGCACAGGATCGAGTCGCCTTCAATAAAAAGAAGTCACTTCTATGCTCGCGAACGGTTAATTTAGAAATTCGAAAAATATTGTTAAAGGTGTATGTTTGGAGCACGGCGTTGTACGGGTGCGAAACATAGACAGTGGGCGCGGCGGAAAAGGAAAGGTTAGAAGCGTTCGAAAAGTGGTGTTATAGGCGGATGATGAGGATATCGTGGGTAGAAAAGGTTAGAAATGAAGAGGTATTGGAAAGAATAGGAGAACAGAGGACTCTATGGAAGTCA
>NW_020442360.1:5472-6329 GCF_000699045.2 Agrilus planipennis
CAGTCTCTCAGTTATTGCGTAGGTGTTTTTATGGATCTCTCACAGTCTCTGTATGAGAGACTCGAACGATAAAATTGTTAATTCAGAGATTCGAGTCGCTCACAGAGAGACTGAATGAATAAAACTGAAAAATTGAGAGACTCGAGTCTCTTGTAGAAAGACTGGGATCTCTGAAATATGTTTAAAATTTTAACCATGTTTATCGAGACACCACTTATTTAGAGATTCGAGTCTCTCGTTCAGAGATCCGAGTCTCTCCTTCAGAGATTCGAATCTCTCGTACAGAGACTGGATACCAAATGAGGATCTCTCATTCAGAGTCGCTAAACAATTGTTTTGACAGTCTCTCGACAATCTCTCTCAGCGACACCAAAGAGACTTGATGAGAGACGGAAACTCGAGTCTCGCTTTCAGAGACTCTGAGAGACTGAACATTTTTATCTCGGGCTGGTATATCAAGTTTAAATTAACAATAACATTAGTTTTATTTTGTCACCTTCCACACGTTTATAAATTAACGCTCCGTTGAAAATCCGCCAATCAAGAATTAAAATTTCATTGGTGTAGTGGAATTTTAAAACATGCAGGATAAGAAGTTAGAAATCTTATGTTTAAACCAGTTTCTCCAGTAGGGAAAAAGCGAATATAAAAATAGGAGACGAAAAATTAGAAGAAATGACTGATTTTAGGTATTTAGGAAGTCAGATAAGTCAGGACGCTCCGTTGAAAATCCGCCAATCAAGAATTAAAATTTCATTGGTGTAGTGGAATTTTAAAACATGCAGGATAAGAGGTTAGAAATCTTATGTTTAAACCAGTTTCTCCAGTAGGGAAAAAGCAAATATAAAAATAGGAGA
>NW_020442361.1:0-1231 GCF_000699045.2 Agrilus planipennis
TAGGGTAGGTTAGGTTAGGTCAGGTTAGGTTAGGTTAGGTTAGGTTATCGGGTTTTACTCAGGTGACCACCCTCTTTCGACCACCCTACTCCCACCCCATCTAACCCCCATAACTTTTTATGGGGTGAGACCGCCACGAACTTTTTATGGTACAGTGATGGGGGAGACCTCCTTTTTCGATCCCACCCACCCCCACCACCGAAGGGGGTGGGGGCCATCATCTAGACATTTACCTTTTTTTTTGTATTTTCTTACTATTATCGATACATTTCACATTATCTAGAAAAAAGATTAGTTTTATACGGTCGTCGACGATCTTTGCACCTTTTACGGGGACCATTTTCATACTGTTATCGACCTTGGTCCTTAGATCGTACAGTAGACTGTGTTTACCCTCATTAGTTCTAGTTGAAGATTTCTGTTGTTAATTGAGGGAAAATACGTTCAAAACAATAATTAATTTTACCCCTGCATGAAGTTGTTGTTGTTTTAGAAACGTAGGTGCTCACTTTTATATTGTTTTGCTTTCGTACAAGTCAATTTGTTACCTACGTATTAAAAATTCCACGATGGCTACCTAATAACATTACACTTGGTGCTATTCTATCCGTCTACGTACACGTAAGTAACCGATGCAATGTTTCAAAACGAGAACATGCAATGGCTCATATTAAAAATGTTAATGAAGACGGAGTCGCTAGTGACCGTAAAGTATATCGCGTAACATGTACAAGTCGAACATTTACATACATGCGCCAAATTAGCGGAGAATTTGCTATTCGGATACCTGTGCAAAAATAATAGAACGTTTCATCCCATTATTATTTACAGTTCGTCCATAACGATATTGGTTATAATAATTTACGTAATTATGTATTTGTTTATTAGAAACAATCTAGCAATCCCCTTTTGTACCTACAAATAACAAGTTTTAGATTTATTTTTAAAAACGACTATCGTCATGTTATATTATTGCCAAAAGTTATGGAAAATATGAACCGTTCCCCGTAATCATCCAAATTTATAATCCAAACAACTTCAAGCATATCTGATATCCACTTTATATCATCATCATCATAAGGTCATCAGTCCTAAGACTGGTTGGACACGTGCCGCCACTCTTTCCTATCCTGAGCTAAACTTCGCATTTCCCTAAAACTAGAACAGCCCACATCCTTAACTATTTGCGAACAGTAATCTAATCTAGGTCTACCTCTACCCCTCCTAACTC
>NW_020442361.1:2743-3561 GCF_000699045.2 Agrilus planipennis
ATTGGGAGGCGGAAAGTATTTACCAAGCTTTGAGAAGTGATACTTATGTCAAAAAGTATGCAGAATCTCATGGTGTTAACGGTTTTAGAGTGCGGTGTCAAATAGATGCTTTCCGGCACTACTTTAGCTAAGACATGCAAAAACTTGGAACATAAAAAAGCGCTCGTGAGATCATTGGTAGACGGAAAGTATTTACCAAGCTTTGAGAAGTGATACTTATGTCAAAAAGTATGCAGAATCTCATGGTGCTAACGGTTTGGGAGTACGGTGTCAAATAGATACTTTCCGGCATTACTTTAGCTAAGACATGCAAAAACTTGGAACATAAAAGGCGCTCGTGAGATCATTGGGAGGCGGAAAGTATTTACCAAGCTTTGAGAAGTGATACTTATGTCAAAAAGTATGCAGAATCTCATGGTGTTAACGGTTTTAGAGTGCGGTGTCAAATAGATACTTTCCGGCATTACTTTAGCTAAAACATGCAAAAACTTGGAACATAAAAAAGCGCTCGTAAGATTATTGGGAGGCGGAAAGTATTTACCAAGCTTTGAGAAGTGATACTTATGTAAAAAAGTACGTAGAATCTCAAGGTGCTAACGGTTTGGGAGTACGGTGTCAAATAGATACTTTCCGGCACTACTTTAGCTAAGACATACAAAAACTTGGAACATAAAAAAGCGCTCGTGAGATCATTGGGAGGCGGAAAGTATTTACCAAGCTTTAAGAAGTGATACTTATGTCAAAAAGTATGCAGAATCTCATGGTGTTAACGGTTTTAGAGTGCGGTGTCAAATAGATACTTTCCGGCATTACTTTAG
>NW_020442362.1:0-2907 GCF_000699045.2 Agrilus planipennis
CTATTGTTACCAGTAAAGCCAGTAAATATAATTTTTTTATCAATTCACTTGCCTAAGATACCTTCCCTAAATTCGTCATTAGCTCTTGGACTAATGTTCAAAAAGGTGTATTGTGCCTAGATATAAAGCTTAAATATACAGATACACATACAAATAAGTACAAACGTTCAATGATGCTGTTTGCATTTAGTTGAATGTCGTAAACGTTAACCTTGATTCGAACAATTTCCACATTCAATAAGAAACGAACGAGAGATCAACTTTAATCCTATTTATGCAATTTTATACAAACTTGTTCATGTGTGTGTCCATACAGTTACATAATACACACACACACACACACACACACACAAACAAATATAAAAGTCGTCAAACAAATGAATAAATAAAGGAACGTTTCTAATTTTACTGACGACAGAAAACAAGGACGGACTTGTTTTAATTTAATAAAGACTAATTAAGTGCCCTGTTAACCAAGAGTAATAACCAACCTACACATGTACGTTAATTAAGTTTTAAAGTGATTAGGGGTACTTTTTTTATGCAATAAAACAGTGACTTCTGTTGTATAAATATAAAGAAATGTTACATAACTATGTTAACGACTTTAAAGCGTACAGCAAGCGCTTACTTATAAAAAAAAATCAATAGAGACGTTATACTTATAAATACTCTTAGTAGTCATTTACGTAATCCAGTAATTTCTTCCCAATTTTCAATCACATTTAAGCTGACTTACAAACATCCTGTGTACTTCGTTCCCATCTACTGAGGGTTGCCTCAACAACGTTCACAACAGAGCAAAATTTGTATGGGAATAATTGGTAAGCGAAGATGGTTAAGGAGGTATTAACTGGAGCAGAACAGCGGAAGAGTCATCTGGGCAATATTAGTGTCCCATTATCATCATAAGGTCGTCAGTCTTAACACTGGTCGGAAACGCGTCTCCACTCATTCCTATCCTGGACTAATGTTAGCAATTCCCTAAAGCTAGAACATCCCACATCCTTTGCGAACAGTAATCTAATCTAGGTCTACCTCTACTCCTCCTAACTCCTGTTTCTTCCTTTAATATGTCTCTGACTAGACCTTCATGCCTCAGAAGGTGTCCTACCAACCTATCTCGCCATTTTTTGTTGACTTCCATCTGTTCTCCTATTCTTTCTAATACCTCCTCATCTCTAACCTTCTCTATACACGGTATCCTCATAATTCGCCGGTAACACCTCATTTAGAACGCTTCTAACCCCTTTAACAATATTTTTCGAACTACTAAATTAACAGTTCAGGAGCATAGAAGTGACTTCTTTTTATTGAAGGCGACTCGACCCTGCGCTATCCTCTGCTTTATATCCCTACTTCTCCTTCCGTCCTGACTTATCTGACTTCCTAGATACCTAAAATCGGCCGCTTCTCCTAATTTTTCGTCTTCTATCTTTATATTAGCTCTTTCCCTACTGTTTCTTCCCTTCCACACCAGTATTTTTATTTTACTTTTATTCATTTTCATACAATACTGTTTTGTCAATACCGCTTCCATTTTATTTAAAGCTATCTCTAAACCTCGCTAAATTCTAATACTACTATATCATTTGCAAATCTAATGCTAATACTACTACATCATCTGCAAATCTAAGTATAATAATATTTTGCCCCTGTTTATCTATCCCTACACATCCTTTAATGATATTGATCGCATCTTCGATGTATAGACGAAAAAGTATCAATGACAGTGCGCACCCCTGTCTGACTCCTTTCCTAATATTTACCTCTCCACGTTGCAACCCTAGCTCTATAACTACCTGTTGTTCTTTATACAAACTAAGTATCACTCTTACATCTCTGTAATTCATCCCTACATTTTTAAGTATATTTAACATATTTAACATTGTCCAAAGCTTTTTCTAAATCTAGTACGCGTTCTCTCCTTTTTCTATCGTTTTCTCTATTGTTACCAGTAAAGCCAGTAAATATAATTTTTTTATCAATTCACTTGCCTAAGATACCTTCCCTAAATTCGTCATTAGCTCTTGGACTAATAGTTCAATCTCTGTCTAAATGATCCAGTAATCCAGATGACCGTAAAGATTCCAAGTTCATGTGCAACAGGCAATCCCGCGGGCTGACTTCCCAAGTTATACACATGTACATTGTAAATATGCCATTATTCTTGTTTTGTATAGACTGGATCTCGATAGCAGGTGCGATACGCGATTGAATAAAAAAATTACGAATTCCAAATGCGTCAAAATTCATTTAAGTATCGTTACTTATTCGCCAGCAGTATAAAATATAAATCTGAATTACAGTCGCCGCTCCACGCCGTCATGTGATACATTAACGAAACAAAGACGTGTCGAAGAGAGAATATGTAAATTTTTCAGTAATAATGAGACGCAGAGGTCACTGCAGATTTAAATGAGCTTTGTATATGTATATCTACTGTCTACGTGTTATGCATATTTATGGATGGATTTACAACATACCTATATGTATATCAGCTACAATTATTAAACGTCAAACACGTGCAATCTTAAGTATACTTCATTTACTTTCTCTAGCGATGTGCCCCTTCTAATGTCTCGGATGCGCGGTGGCAAAATCGTAGGTAGGGAGAAAAAACGAACAAAATAATTCGAACTGGTCTGTATTCTGTTGAAACTGCCAGACGCGGATCGCGATTTCGATCTTTTTGGATCTCATCAGCGCATCGCAGGCATCTGTAGTACGATGCGCTGATGAGATCCAAAAGGATCGAAATCGCGATCCGCGTCTGGCAGTTTCGACAGAATACAGACCACTTCGAATTATTTTATTCGATTATGGTAACGTGCCTATCATGTTGAGGTTAGCTACGCCAGGATTAGTTTCAGCAAGTAGATATCCATATATTTAAATGGACCTTGT
>NW_020442362.1:3391-3775 GCF_000699045.2 Agrilus planipennis
GACCATTTCGAATTATTTTATTCGATTATGGTAACGTGCCTATCACGTTGAGGTTAGCTACGCCGGGATTCGTTTCAGCAAGTAGATATCCATATTTTTAAATGGACCTTGTTGGAGCATACGTAATCCTAAAATGTAGCATCGTACTACAGATGGCGCTCACCACGCCATTTGTGGTATTTTCTAAGGGAGAAAAAAGCTCATTATACTCTAAAGTTTTGGTCAACCATGAACAGTAGTGCGAGTCGAAAACAAGCGTTAAAGCCTTTAATATGTCTTCAAATAGAAATAAACATCTCGTTGATATTTTCAGTAGTAAATGGTACCAAGAACAATACATTTGAGCAATGCAATTGTAGTGGATAAAATGGTCAATTTTTCCGT
>NW_020442363.1:0-469 GCF_000699045.2 Agrilus planipennis
AATTTAGAACCTATGCCCATCGCACGACAACTACCCTTAAATTACTTGGTTTATTTGTACGAATAATTATCTCTCTGTTTTGTTGAGGTAATTGTTCTTGTTGTAATTAATGTTATAAATGTTGTGGGTTTTGCTTTTATTGTTGAAATTTATATTAGGCTAATGATATTATAATGAGCTACCAATAAATGTAGAGAGATGACTATTCCCACAAATACACCAACTAAATTAAGAAGACTCTGTAAATTTGAACATTTTATGTAGGTACAAATGACAAGACAAGCATGTTGTCGATCGTCTCATTTTATTCGATTGATTCTTATGAAACGTAGGTGCAGGTCTCGACGCAGCTGTGGAGGAGGCGTGTTTAGAGAGTAAAGACAGGATATCTTCCGTTTGTAAGAACGAGAAAAACGATATGCCTTTAGTGTGCATTATTTATTGGGGACTTTGCCTTCTTATTTCGACT
>NW_020442363.1:3496-4185 GCF_000699045.2 Agrilus planipennis
GTCTAAAATACGTTCCTAATAAAAGTGAAGCTATGCCTGTGTAGGAGTCTTATTTTATTACATTAATTGCCTTAAAAAATCTTATATTACAGTATATCAGCATAATTTTCATCAGTCCGTAGCTATATGTGTCAGTCCCTAGACGTCTAAATTTACAATAACCTGAATTTCTCTTAAAATACTAAACAAAGTGACTGGCCCTTTTGAACATTAATTATTCTATCGATCAGTTACAAATCACACTAATTTAAAATTGCACAGTATGTAAAAGATAATAAAGACTAATTATATCATAGAGAAGCCCTATTTCCATGGAAGCACCCATATGCATTAAAGCACACAACACAACTTAGTGACACTTTTATGGCTATCACCATACAATACATATCTCATATAGTTTTTACTACACCCTTTATGGTTCACGTTATCCTCATCATTCGCCTATAACACTACATTTCGAACGCTTCTAACCTTTTCTTTTCCGCCGCGACCACTGTCCATTTTTCGCACCAGTATAGCGCCACGCTCCATACACCTTTAATAACCTTTTTCGAATTTTGATTAACCGTTCGCGAGCATAGAAGTGACTTCTTGTTATTAAAGGCGACACGACCCTGCGCTATCCTCTGCTTTATATCCCTACTACTCCTTCCATCCTGACTTATCTGACTTCCTAGATATCTAAAATC
>NW_020442364.1:0-1631 GCF_000699045.2 Agrilus planipennis
AGCGATGTGACCTTTAGTTTGACCAGCGCAAAGTAGAAAAGAACAGCACTAGGCCAGAAAAGAAAGGAGACAACTCTCGGCCAAACTCTTAACCGTCGAGAAGCATATAATCCGTACAATACTGCACGGAAAAATTAACCATTTTATCTACTACAATTGCATTGCTCAAATGTGCTGTTATTGGTACTAATTACTACTGAAAATATCTACGAGATGTTTATTTATATTTGAAGAAATATTAAAGGCATCAACGCTTGTTTTCGACTCGCACTACTATTCATGATTAAACAAAAATTTTGGCAGGTACTGTATGAAAAAGTATGTTTAATGAACAAGAGTCGAGAGTATAATGAGCTTTTTTTCTCACTACCTACGATTTTGCCAGGGCGCATCCAAGACATTGGAAGGGGCATGTCGCTAAAGAAAGTAAATGAAGTATACAATGAGTCAAATTTCTGTTTCAGTCTCCCTATTTGAACATTGGTTAGAAAGGACTCGAAATTACAAAGAGTTTCCTTGGATTCCACAAAAATACGTTTTCTTCAAAACATATATCACCTTACGATATCCTGCCGTACTTTCGTATCATACAAATTGGAATCGCCTTGTCGTTTATATTGTGCATTTCAAAAACATTGACATGAGAGAGAAGTAGAAATCAATGAAAAGGCCGAGTTTTGTCATTATACATATCTCAACGTTATGACCCACCAAACTCTAAACTACCTCTACCTTCCTTTCACCGTTTCGTCGAGGGCGATCATTAACTATCCATAATATGCTCACTTAACTCTATCTACTCCTACCTACGTATGGAAATTTGTGAAGGAAGTCGACAATCCGTCTTCGGCAATGAAATATTATGCTTTCACCCACGACATGCAGATAATTCAACATCATATTTTTCCTTGCATCAACTCACTCGTGAAATAAGGAAAAAATAAACAACTGTGATTGTGGATAGCAGGGATGATATTCACGGTGGAAAACCAAGGGTGATTTTCATTGAACCGTTCGAATAAAAGAAACGCAGTGTCCATTTCCTGTTTCACCCAGAGCTCCCATGAGTAAACAGCGAAGTACAAATACAACTCGTGTATGCCATAGCTGCGTATGTGTATGTTACTTATGATACGTGTAGGCCCTAATACTCGCTCGGTTAGTTTGATTACCGGAACAACAGCGGCGAGATAAATTTTGACAAGAGCCAAACCATTAACCAAATTACTACATTAATACTATTAAATGGTTCACTGTCTCTTTGTTATTACATTAGGTTTTCAATTAATGCCTCAATGAATCTTTTGCAAAAGCTTTTATAGAACAGTCATTTGGTTCGAAAAATAGTGGTTACCTTGAAAGTTTTCCGAGAGTTTTAAAAATTGGTAATTTTATAGATTTTGATCTGCTCTTTCCGAATTTCGACTTTGCCACCTCGTATTTTTGGCGGACTGGGGACGAAAAATGGGTTGTATACAACAACGTCAAACGCAAGAGGTCATGGAGCAAAAAAGATGAACCGGCTCAAACCATTTCCAAAGCCGATATTCACCAAAAAAAAGGTGATGCTGTCTGTTTGGTGGGATTTTAAAGGAATGTTTTTTTTTTGAGCTTTTACCGGATAACACAAC
>NW_020442364.1:2051-2983 GCF_000699045.2 Agrilus planipennis
CGATCAGTTTTTTGCCAGCAAAGACCAAAAATTTTATGAGCGTGGAATTATGCTACTACCAGAAAGATGGCAAAAGGTGTTGGACCAGAACGGTCAATATATAATTTAATAAAGTATTTGTTTATTATACGAAAACTGTCTTTCATTTCCACAAAAAAAAAAACGAAATGACTTTCCGAACAACCCTATATTATAGTTAACGTGCTTTTTGGATCTAGTATTAAGTTACGAATTATTTGGTTCAGTAAGCGCACGTTATTTGTTTACGAGTTGTAACTTTAATTATAAAGATTGGTTTATTTTATTAAAATACATTAATGAAGCTGATGATTGACGAGGAAGTTTAGTACCTACGTCAAACCAAAATAAGTTTTCATACAGAACTAGTAAACAAATGACAGGGGTGAACACACTTAGAAATTGTGGTCTTTCGATATGTCATTTCACGATCTATATATTACCTATCCCTTCAATCGTTCATCATTCTCCCATCAAATCACATACGATGAAAAGAACTCTTCAAGGCGATAAACGATAACAACGGTGAAGGGAATCATAATTCGATCTCCCTTCAATCGAAACATATGCGACAATAAAGATAATAGACAGATGCTGCCGTTCCCAAAACGGCTGTTCGTAAGACGCAACTTGTACCGTTTTTATTAAACGTTTCATTTGCAGTTTGGGCATTCTTACTTGATAACAGTAACCCCAAATAAACCTACATTTTCATTTAATAGTGGCTTTCCATTTCTACTAGCATCTACACGATTTATACGAAAGAAAGGCCGTAGGTTCAGATCGACAAGTCTATACTAAATAATATTTTCATTTGTGTGTATGATTTTCGTATATTTCTCAACAAAAAGTCAGTTCAAGTACAGGTCTGACGAAGGAAGCTGGCGAGCGGTCGCGCAGGTACTTGCCCATTT
>NW_020442365.1:0-2107 GCF_000699045.2 Agrilus planipennis
CACTTCCACCCTTCTTATCCTGAGCTAATCTTTGCATTTTCCTAAAGCTGGAACAACCCTAATCCTTAACTATTTGCGAACAGTCAAATTTTCCAATTTCCCTACTTGTCTCATTGTCCTGACATTCCACGCTTCGACTCGTGAAATATTGCTATTCCCCAATTGCACTTAATGATGACATCCCCCGAGGTAGTCCTCGCCCGGACATTCGAGTGGGGAACTAGTTTACGTCCGGAGTGCTTTACCCCAGAGAACGCTAATGTTTTAATTTGTACGTTTTACTTGGGATTATAATATGGTGGTTTCACGTTGCCTTCTACAACGCAGTATTGTGCATCAGAGTGCATACCAATCCGCTGCCATCCTGAGTATTGAAAGAGCTGCTGCCCTCTTTTAGGCACTTGTCTTAGTCAAGTTTGTTTTTAAGAACCCCCCCCCCCCTTAACCTTAACTTACGGTTCGGCTCCCTAAATCATTGGTACGCACAAGCCGATCCACCCATTCTAGTTTGTACAAGAGTTTTTCGTCAAGGTTCAAGTCCCGTCAGATCAGAAGAAAAATAATAATGAGAAATTAATTGAATTTCCACCCACTACAAATTATCTCCAGTTAATGAGGAAAAATTATTGGTGCTGTTACACCCTCACTGATGGGTTAAAAAAAACCTGTTTTTTTTTTCATCGATATGGGTCATCCCATTGTGGGTGTATTTTTGTGGCAAAGGAGAGCTTATTCAAACTCTAAAAGCTATTCAATGATAAGGCTAATCTACTCAATTTACTAATTGCTACAAATACGCTATTTAATTAATCGTACGACTTGTTGATGTTTCTGTGGCTTTTGTAATTATTGTTGTGATTTTTGAGAGCTTATCGACAGCAAATAATACTAAATTATATTTATCGACCAGTGTAGGTATGGGGAAATAGAAATAATACTGATAACGACAAAAACTATTTATTTACACTAATTATTGAAGAACTTAAAAACACTATAAAATTATTACTAAATTACACTACTGTTGATGCTATCACTGTCAATTTATTTCTGGATTCACTTCTGCAACGGTCAAACTATTTCTTCTCTCGGCGATCGTCTCTTCCTTTAAATACTCTTTTGTTTACTTTCTGGAACCCTCTAGAAACATCCGGATCGTTTATTATTTTCTTTGAACACACAAACACGCTCATGCACGTTACAATAGAAATAGCGAAAATTTATGGCCATGATACAGCTAAACATATGTTTCTGCTATTAACTTCATCTATGTGGAGTTAAAAAATAAATTTATTATATGTGTATATACGATAAATAAAATTGAAGAGTCTCGATATAATTGAAACAACAGCCCGCAAAACAATATCGAATTTTTATATGCCGTGTAAAACTGAAAATTACAAGACATTGTGGTGTTCTAATAAATGCATATAATCCAAATTCTACGAAAACGATTCGAAAAACATCACTTATTAAATGAACCCAAAGCTAAAGAAATTATGGAATCCGTTTCGTTTTTTTACAATCTGTAAAAGATCAGAAACAAAATGGGGTTTTAAATATTTTGATATAAAATGATTGATGTTGATTATACATCAATAAGATTATTTGCAACCCTATTGTGGCTCTGATCTTTCACGCAAACTATTTTGTCATCAGTGTCTTTTTTCTAATTAAAACGGATGACAAAGGCAAATAAGGAAGCATATAGAAGAATTATTTGTTATTACTACAAAAAAGTATTTAATTGAAAACAGTATTTTGGAAATACATACGTACACCTTTAATAATCTTTTCTAATCCATATTCCATCATGTAACAATTACTATTATTAGTAACAATATCTACTTATAGATGGCGGCCCATTCTCACTGTCTTGATATTTAGTCAGTGTATTTAGAGGAACTGCCCATGGTATATATAATTGGTTCCAGCTAATGGTGCTCACAATAAATATTGTTAAAACAGGTGCCCGTTTTTTTCAAAAGATTGTGGTACATAGGGTTGATATTCTCTTTGATATTAATCTATATTTTTATTAAATTGATTCTGTTACGTCGATCTGAAAATTATATAAAAAATAGAAGGAGGAGACTGTGGTAAATATTAA
>NW_020442365.1:2994-3851 GCF_000699045.2 Agrilus planipennis
GGATTCGTTTCAGCAAGTAGATATCCATATATTTAAATGGACCTTGTTGGAGCATACGTAATCCTAAAATGTAGCATCGTACTACAGATGGCGTTTACCGCGCCGTTTGTGGTATTTTCTAAATAAAATGGATATTTGCGAGGTTTAGTGTGGATGTCAAATTGAATTAATTATACACAACTGAATTACCTGCTGATTCATTCAATTTCATAAATGAGTATCTAGATTTTCGGGGATTCCTAAAGACCGTAGATGTGATTCCTAGCACAGTCGTCCAATAAGTCAAAAAATAACGTAAACGACGTTGAAGGTAAACATCCGTGTATCAATATCACATCATCATCATAAGATCATAAGGTCGTCAGTCCTAAGACTGGTTGGACACGCACCTCCACTCTTTCCTATCCTGAGATAATCTTCGAATTTCCCTAAAACTAGAACAACCCACATCCTTAACTATTTGCGAACAGTAATCTAATCTAGGTCTACTTCTACCCCTCCTAATCTCCGTTTCCGCCTCTAATGTGTTTCTGACTAGACCTTCATGCCTGAGAAGGTGTCCTACCAACCTATCTCGCCTATGTCTTATTGACTTCCATAGAGTCAGTCCCCCTGTTCTCCTATTTTTTCTAATGTCTCTTGATTTCTAACCTTCTCTATTCACGGTATCCTCATCATTCGCTGAAAACACCACATTTCGAACGCTTCTAACCTTTTCTTTTCCGCCGCGCTCACTGTCCATGTCTCGCAACCGTACAGCGCCTTACTCCAGACATACCCCTTTAACAACCTTTTTCGATCAATATCACATTGCGAATATTTTTATGTATGTAGGAGATCGTTTTCGGTACTTTGTA
>NW_020442365.1:3892-4450 GCF_000699045.2 Agrilus planipennis
AATAAAATAATTCGAAGTGGTCTGTATTCTGACGAAACTGCCAGACGCGGATCGCGATTTCGATCTTTTTGGATCTCATCAGCGCGTCGCAGGCAGCTCCGACAGAAGACAGACCATCTTTTACATGCTGTCTTAACAGCCCGTTTTAGGAAATACCACAAATGGCGCGGTAAACGCCATCTGTAGTACGATGTTGGTGTATGTTCTGTCGGAGCTGCCTGCGAGCGCTGATGAGATCCAAAAAGATCGAAATCGCGATCCGCGTCTGGTAGTTTCTTCAGAATGCAGACCACTTCGAATTATTTAATTCGATTATGGTAACGTACCTGTCACGTTGAGGTTAGCTACGCCGGGATTCGTTTCAGTAAGTAGATATCCATATATTTAAATAGACCTTGTTGGAGCATACGTAATCCTAAAATGTAGCATCGTACTACAGATGGCGCTCATCACGCCATTTGTGGTATTTTCTAAAACGCGCTGTTAAGACAGCAGGTAAAGATTGGTCTGTGTTCTGTCGGAGCTGCCTGCGACGCGCTGATGAGATCCAAAAAGATC
>NW_020442366.1:0-3916 GCF_000699045.2 Agrilus planipennis
CCTACGATTCCTGAAAGCAGGCTGAAGAGGGCCTTCCGCCCTACCTTCCGGCATAGTCCGGAGGGACTGCCCGCCCACCAGCATCACTGGCTGGCGGGAATGAAACACCCAAAAGTTTTTTTTTTTATCTCGTATGGCGAGCTACGCCCTGGATACAGTTCAGCAACTTGATATCCATCATCAACGTAAAGGGACCTTGTTGAACCACAAATGGTGTTCACGATGGCGTTTGTGGTACTTGTTAAATATCCATAGACGGCAAATATATGGATTCGTAATTATCATACCAACGAGTAGCTCTTCATTTCAGGCTTCAGATTCATTAAACTAACCTTAGTATGTAATTACTATAAATGATCCGGTTTGTAGCAGGGTTGCTGGTGTAATTTTCATAGTTAGTTTTAATCTTTTAAAAGTTGAACGGTTTTTTGGTGGCGCGGTATATTTGAAACTATAATCAGCGGAAGTTTTCACCGTTTTGGATCAGTAGGAAAGTTGTCAGAAGGAAGGCTTTGAAAAGTTATGAGTCTATTAGCGTAGAATGAGCGTTTTCCCTTGGCCGACAGCCAACTATAGGGGCACTAACCTCCCCATAAACTCCACTTAATATGAACCAGCCCAGTTTTGTTATGGTACTTTACTGATATTACTGGAATTCAGGTAATACTGCTACCGGAGGTGAAATCATTCTCAGAACGCGTTTCATGCTACGTCGAAAACGATTCTAACCGTTTACGACTTCAAGTTAAGGGTTCGAATCTCGCTATAAAAATGTATGAAATGTGAAAACGTGTTCTTCACTTTCACTTTTAGGGTTCTGCAGTCATTACCAACCCTTCGCCGGACCATATAAAACTTCTCGCATTGTGGCGATTGAACTGTCCTCTTTCGATTTTATTTTGAAATGAAATGGGGTAATAATGAGGTTGAACGACACGATGTATAAATTACAGTTTTTAAGATGCGTATAATCCAAAATTTCTTGAGTTTTATTCTTGCTACCCTTGATTTAGTTAGAGTTAGAGATAGCTTTAAAAATAATGGAAGCGGTATTGACAAAACAGTATTGTATGAAAATAAATAAAAGTAAAACAAAAATACTGGTATGCAAGGGAAGAAAAGGTAGGGAAAGAGCGAATGTAAAGATAGGAGACGAAATATTAGAAGAAGTGGCTGATATTAGATATCTAGGAAGTCAGATAAGTCAGGACGGAAGGAGTAGTAGGGATATAAAGCAGAGGATAGCGCAGGGTCGTGTCGCCTTTAATAAAAAGAAGTCACTTCTATGCTCGCGAACGGTTAATTTAGAAATTCGAAAAAGNAAGGTGTATGTTTGGAGCGCAGTGCTGTACAGGTGAAAAGAAACTGAAAAATAAAGGTTAGAAGCTTTTGAAATCTGGTATTACAGGCGAATGATGAGGATACCGTGGATAGAAGAAGAAATAAAGGGGTATTACAATGAATAGGAGAATAGAGGACCCTATGGAAGTCAATAAGAAATAGGCGAGATAGGTTGGTAGGACACCTTCTGAGGCATGAAGGTCTAGTCAAAGACATATTAGTTTTAGGGAATTGCGAAGATTAGTTCAAGATAGGAAAGAGTGGAGGTGTGTGTCCAACATTTTTAGGACTGACGACCATATGATGATGTTGATACCATTGATTTAGGGTGGAACTTCGGTTGTAACCCGTGTTTATTTTATTATTAAGTAGAAGATTAGGAGGAATGCTTTTGGATCATTTCAGTCTCGCTCTGCGTCTAGTTTTCTTGAAAATACATTTGTTTTTCAAAGCAGTAGAGGATTTTGGTGTCATCAACTTTTACGGCTCTTAAGCGATACATTTGTGGATGAATGTTAACAACCTCAAGTTAGTACGTGATGCTACTTTTTTGAGACAAATGACGAATTCGTGACAGATATAGACAGACTTCGAGAGGTGCTGGTACGTGACAGTGAAACCTCTGGACAAAAGACTTGAAATTTCTTTTGAGGAATGCTAAGCAGGGTAGTAACATTATAAAAAAAGGAATTTCAGAACTTATTTTAACCTACTTCTATTGTATTTTTTCGGCAATACATCACTAACTAGAAGTACTGTATTAAAACTCAACTCAGTGTTTTATTTGTCGCTTACAATTATTTCTATTATAGTGGTAGATTTGATTGGAAAGTTCCAAATAACTAGCAAAGAAAAACAATTGTAGAACGCCAATATGCCGTATATTTTGCTTCACTTGTTTAAGCTTAGTTTACTTGATTGTATTATCTTTTCGCCAATCAGCAGCTGACTTGCTTGTTTGGAGAGCGATGTCAATAGAATGAAAGCAAATGTTTTTCTAGATATTTCCAACGAATTTTCCTGTTTAATTTATTTATCCACCATAAACGGAAATGGACGCAGCACTTCGTAAACTTTTGCCTTTCTCTTTCTCAGTCCTTCTGTCTACTTTAGTTTTATTTCCGAATAAATTGTAAGTAAACATCCGTTCCCGTCTAACGAAGAGGAAAAGGGAGAAGCATTATATATGGGCGTGTAATATTTTTGTGGATCTTTTTAATTTTGATTTTTAGTTGAATCAATGACTTTTACTAATTTCTTGTACTTTGGTTTATCAATTTAGAACAGTTCAATATATAGCAGGTACTCCTATTTTATTAGAATATATTGCTATTCATACGCGGAGAAGAGTGAAGGGTTGCCAACATTGCGCTAGTATAACCGGAAGTCTCTAGAAACTACAACGGAATCTTTCTAGAACAAATCATCCAACACCGTTCGAGTTATGAGGTAATCGGAGCCGAATTAGAAATGAGGGAGTGATTAGTTGTAGTGATTTTAAATAAAAAAAAATTAGCAAGCGAGTGGTGTTTGATTGTGGGACAATATTTATTTGCTTTTTATTTTTATTATTGAAATACATATACTAAGCTGTTTTTGCAATCCGTTCGCTTCTTTTTGGTGAGATAAACTTTTCGTCCAAACAACATCCATCCTGTCGTCTGGTCTTCAAGATTTTCTTTCTCCCTTTTCGTAAACTGATGATTGTGGCAAAACAAATATCTACATATCTTTTGTGGATTGTTCAGCGTTCGTCCTTATGCAACGGGAAAACAAATCGAAAGCAGTGGTCCAAACCCTTTCTCTCCCCGTCTCTTTCTCTCTTACTTTCACTACAAGTCAGCAAAGTTCGACTCGAGAAAAAATATCGCCCAGGAAATCGGAAAACTTTTCACATAAAGTTAAAATAAAAAATAGGTCGGTCGTGTCACTTTTACGGAGATAAAAATTGCGCATCCCGAGAAGGACCACTCATCTTTTTCCTTTCCATGTTAGGGACTGCCGTACTCGACAAAAAAAAATAAATACAATATTTATAAGGCAGGATATTCAAATGACCTTTAGGTAGCTGTGTATCAATGGCATGCCAAAATCATTTAAATACAAGGACTGTTGGTATATAGGCATCTAAAGTAGAGCTGCAGGATTGCTTGTGTGTTTCTGCGAAATAATTACTAAAGTTAATCATTATTATTGACTTGTTAGCGCAAAATCACCTTTTACTAATCATCTTGTGTTTAGTAGTAGACCAAATGGATCATCCGGGCCATTTGGTCGACCACGTTACAGTATATATGTACTATTTTGCTGGACCGCACAAGGTAGTTCTGTGCACTACTTCGTAAAATTGCACCGCTACGTTTTGCACCCATTTGCGAACATAAAGACACGATTTCTGACGTTTTAGAAAATACCACAAGTGGCGCGGTAAACGCCATCTCAACGTTGAGGTTAGCTACGCCGGGATTCGTTTCAGCAGTAGTAGATATCCATATATTTAAATGGACCTTGTTGGAGCATACGTTATCCTAAAATGTAGCATCGTACTACAGGTGGCGTTTACCGCGCCATTTGT
>NW_020442367.1:0-913 GCF_000699045.2 Agrilus planipennis
TTATGCGTCTAATTATTTTACTTTTACCTGTACAATTATATGAAAAACGCGGTACGAAATAGGAAATTTAGGGGTAACAGTACTGTTGGGGAGCTTGGCTCGCTTGACAAAAATTTTTTGTTGTTTCCGTCGGTTTACTGCTACACCACATAGGTCAATAATTGATCATACAAAATATAAAACTAAAGGACCAGTGTTTATCGATTAAAAAGATCCGTACTGTATAATACGTTTAATAATCCTTTACATACACACTAATTAACCAAAACTAATATTACTTGCTACCCAAAAAGATGCTTGTTGCTTCTTTGATAGTCTGAATTGATCGTATGTTATTGATACCATATAAAAGTGTTTTTGTGTCGTACCGATAATTCAGGGAAAAACCTAATTGTTTAATGTCATTATATAGCTGTGCCACTGCGAAGGTATTTATGATGGTACCCTTCTTGGTATCAAGGGGTTAGTATAATAAGTACTAAATGAAACGGTAGGAAGTGGCAATAAGCCGCTGTACCAATTAACCGACTAAATGCGATTATAATAACTAGTTTTCGACTTTCCCCACTTTTGACCAACTGAAAATCGATTAAAATAATTCGAAGTGGTCTGTATTCTGTCGAAACTGTCGGACGCGGATCGCGATTTCGATCTATTTGGATCTCATCAGCGCGTCGCAGACAGCTCCGACAGAACACAGACCAAGTTTTACCTGCTGTCTTAACAGTGCGTTTTAGAAAATACTACAAATGGCGCAGTAAACGCCATCTGTAGCACGATGCTACATTTTAGGATTACGTATGCTCCAACAAGGTCCACTTGTGTGGATATCTACTTGCTGAAAACGAATCCCGGCGTAGCCAACCTCAACGTGATAGGCACGTTAGCTTAATCGAATAAAATAATTCGAAGT
>NW_020442367.1:2226-2707 GCF_000699045.2 Agrilus planipennis
ATAAAAAATATATATATAAAAAAATATTTGTTTGTTTATTTCACCATACATAGTGTAATGTTCGTGGGTGTACAAACTTAACCTTTAATGCTGCTAAAGACAAAACTATTTATTTACACTAATTATTAAGGAACTTAAAACACTATTAAACTATTACTAAACTTAGGTGAGGAATTATTCTATTTATTTACACTACTGTTGATATATCACTGTTTACTGCTCTATTTATTTCACTTATATCACTGTCAATTTATTTCTCGATTCACTTCTGCAACGGATAATTTATTTTTACCTTTTTCGTCGATCGTCTCTTCTTTTAAATACTCTTTTGTTTCCTTTCGGGAACCTTCTCGAACCGTCCGAAAAAGTTTTTTTTTCTTTGAACTGTTTAATTGCTTTCCCAGAACGCACACATTTACAAATGAAGAAAGGCGCCCGCGGCAAATCGATAAGCCGCTCACACACGTAAGCCCAATCGCAC
>NW_020442368.1:0-2104 GCF_000699045.2 Agrilus planipennis
TTTTCTTCGTTGTGCCTGTAGTTATAATCTGTTATTTCATAATTAATAATTCATATGTAATTCTAGTGTTTTATATCGAGTATTAGCTCCGTTAAAACCAACATTTTGAGAAAATTCTCCTCATGATTTCACGGTAAACAACAATAATCCTGGCGGTCCACAAAAATGTTCAAAGAGGACCCGCAGGGCGCGGGTTGACCACCCCTCGTCTAGTCATTTAATGATTTTACGTCCAACTTTTGTACTGATATCTCTTATATATTGTTATTGTATTATGAACTCCATTATATAAAAGTAAGTAAAAGTTTTGTGAGTTGTATAAAATTTTTATTTCCAACTGGATCTCAAACAAATTCGACACAGTCCTGAGATTGTAACATAAAGTCGAATTCGGTAGCATCGGAACAACGAATATTTCTGACAATATATACTAATGCACTATCCGTCTATCCATTTGGTTTAATTTTTTTGTCATCAAAAAATTAACTTTTCAACGGACAAAATCGACTTTTTAAAAAGTTTATTAACATCTGAAATGCTTCTAATTCATAGTTAAAATATTTCCCAAATCAGTTTACGATAAAAGGTAATATTCTTTGTAATTATTTAGCTGATGTTTAGTTTGCTCTAGTGTTTTTTGGCTTTGATGGTTTACGCAAAAGGCAGTTACTTTTTAAATATTCGAGGCAGACAATAAACTCAGCTTAACAGCATTTTTTTTAGAATTTTTCCCAGTAACATATATCTAGTTTACACACACCGAACTTTATAATTTGGTGCGACGTTGTCATAAACGTGTTACCAACACTGGCTTTAAATGTGTCTACTATCCTCGTGAATTGCATAAAGCGTCTCGTCTGCCTATAATTTTAAACAAGCTTTGAAACTGGCAGCGCATTTTTGTCGTATATATCCCTTTCATCCTGCAAAGTCCCGCTTTTTTACACACCTAAGTAACTTCATCGTTACGTTATACAAATGTGAGATTTATGGAGACATTTTCATTGAATAGAGGAGACTGAACTGGAGGCATTATTCTTGATTTTATGAAAAAAGTTCATCACCAAGACAGGTTATTACCTCACGAAAATGTAATTCGACTAATACAACTTGGACCAGAAAAACAAATTATAAAAGTCTAGTTGCCTAAACTATATTTATGGAAAAAGGTGCTGTCTCAGCATTGCATTAAATTACAAGTCGGTTATTATAGTAAGAAGGATCCGTACATAGGGTATCAAAAATATGTCCAAAATCGAGCACTTATTAAGAAACAGTCGCGTCTGTAAGTTCTTATTGTCAAATAGGTTAGATCGGCAGCTACAATTGATAAAATCACAAGTCCTCTGTTCTCCTGTTCATTCTAATACCTCTTCATTTCTAACCTTTTCTACCCACGTTATCCTCATCATTCGCCTATAACACCACATTTCGAAGGCTTCTAACGTTTTCTTTTCCGCCGCGCCCACTGTCCATGTTTCGTACCCGTACAGCGCCGTGCTCCAAACATACACCTTTAACAATCTTTTTCGAATTTCTAATCGTTCACGACCAGAGAAGTGACTTCTTTTTGTTAAAGGTTACTCTACCCTGCGCTATCTTTTGTTTTATATCTCTACTGCTCTTTCCATATGAATTGTCTGATTTCGTAGATACCGAAAATCAGCGATCATTGTAAAATGATTTTATTTAGTAAAATTTTTCAGTTTTATTTTAATATTTTTTTAGTTGTTAGAGATAGATTTGCTTATCATTATTCAACCTATTCTGTGTTATTGGATTGGTTTCCATAACTTCAAATGCATACAAGGTAGTCAAATGTGTATTGCAAACAATAATAGGTCAATTTGGTCCCAATGGTCAGGTTCTGCGAACGTCCTCAATGGCAACCAGCTTTGTTAGTCGTATAATCGATGCTCTTCAATTGTATGCTGGTTATAGCAATTTCATAACTCGAGGCCGAGTCATACTTTGAATACATACTACAAATGGCGCAGTAAACGCCATCTGTAGCACGATGCTACATTTTAGGATTACGTATGCTCCAACAAGGTCCACTTGTGTGGATATCTACTTGCTGAAAACGAATCCCGGCGTAGCCAAC
>NW_020442368.1:2673-4477 GCF_000699045.2 Agrilus planipennis
GCATACGTAATCCTAAAATGTAGCATCGTGCTACAGATGGCGTTTACTGCGCCATTTGTAGTATTTTCTAAAACGCACTGTTAAGACAGCGGGTAAAAGTTGGTCTGTGTTTTATCGGAGCTGCCTGCGACGCGCTGATGAGATCCAAAAAGATCGAAATCGCGATCCGCGTCTGGCAATTTCGACAGAATACAGATCACTTCGAATCATTTTATTCGTATTCTTTTGTTGCATACCAGGTATTGGTGGTGGCACCAGAACAGTTTTTGATTTTGTCACATAATTTAGAGTTTGTTACGTTTTGTCCTTCTTGCTTAGTTGCGTTTTCTATTGATTTTTTCTTCGTTGTGCCTGTAGTTATAATCTGTTATTTCATAATTAATAATTCATATGTAATTCTAGTGTTTTATATCGAGTATTAGCTCCGTTAAAACCAACATTTTGAGAAAATTCTCCTCATGATTTCACGGTAAACAACAATAATCCTGGCGGTCCACAAAAATGTTCAAAGAGGACCCGCAGGGCGCGGGTTGACCACCCCTCGTCTAGTCATTTAATGATTTTACGTCCAACTTTTGTACTGATATCTCTTATATATTGTTATTGTATTATGAACTCCATTATATAAAAGTAAGTAAAAGTTTTGTGAGTTGTATAAAATTTTTATTTTCAACTGGATCTCAAACAAATTCGACACAGTCCTGAGATTGTAACATAAAGTCGAATTCGGTAGCATCGCAACAACGAATATTTCTGACAATATATACTAATGCACTATCCGTCTGTCCATTTGGTTTAATTTTTTTGTCTTGAATGTATACATAAACTTCCGCTTTATCTGTGGCTTATGGTGCAAGTACTGATGATTACAAAAATTGGTAATTTATATGTGGTTCCAATAAAACTCATCAAAAAATTAACTTTTCAATGGACAAAATCGACTTTTTAAAAAGTTTATTAATATTAATTACATGAAAAAAACTTATCACCTCTAAAAGACGTTACAAACATGATTAATTAATATTAGGAAAAAAAAAGTTTTTTATGACTTAGCTTGATGATGAATATAATAGGTACATATGTAACATGTGAGATTACACATGAACAGTAGGTATACCATGAGATAAGTAAAACTATCCTTTTTATATTTATAAATTATGTCTAGGCTTGAACTGGATTTTACTGCTGTTGTAAACAACTTAATAAGTAGAAGAAGCTTTGAACGTTTACCTCACGGAATTAGTCGAAAGATAAAAGCGCCTTATCTTGTTTTTTAATTTTTCACTTTTCTGATATGACCACCAGGTTTGCATATAATGCATAAAATTTGTACGAATATTTCGATTTCAATTAAAAGACACTAGAAAGTCAGAAAAAAGGAAAGGCCTATTATAGGTATTTAATCTCATAAAACGCGGTATGCTATGTAAATTGGTTGCAAAGGAAAACGGTAAAAATGTGCCTGGTATAATGAAATTACAAAACTTCGTGGCAATAAGCCATTGAATGTAGGTACGTACGTACGTCGAGTGCAAACGAACAAAGAGCGCTTCTAATATTTCTAGTTAAAGTTTAAAAAGCTTTTTATTCCAATTCTGGAAAAACACATTCATTGTCAACGTGTATATATCCACACAAAGATGCGCCTGTTGGAATTTCAATTCGCTTTTAAAAAGTACGTAGGTGGGTACCACCTAGAATGACAAATTAGAAAAAACGCTTTTTTTGAACTCATACTTTGAGTATTTCCTTTTTCTTGTCAGTAACTATTGTAATTTTAGGAGTTCATTATAGTTAATATTCA
>NW_020442369.1:0-547 GCF_000699045.2 Agrilus planipennis
TTAATAATTCGAGTTTTACATTAAATAGTAGGTACTAATGAACAAAGTAGTTGTTATACTAAAGGTAACCAAAAAATTCTAGACTACTTGAAAATGAATAATCCAAAATATTGGATCGATATTGTTTTCCGGGTTCGTTGTCATGGTCCATGGAATTTTGAAGTTCCAAATTGATATCAGCACCTGCCAAATCACCACTTATCCTACCTTTAGTAAGAAACTACGAAATTCTATTGATTACAACATAGCCCGCAAAACAATATCGAATTGATATACGCCAGCTGTGTAAAACTGAAAACTACAATATATTGTGGTGCGCTAATAAATGCTATAATAATCCGAAATTCATAGAAAACGATTTGAAAAACTGGATGAACTCAAAGCTAAAGAAACTATGGAAATTAACTTCTAAGACTGATAACGACAAAAACTATTTATTTACATTAATAATTAAAGAACTTAAAAATACTATCAAATTATTATTAAACTTAGGTTATGAATTATTCTATTTATTTACACTACTGTTGATATATCACTATTCACTGCG
>NW_020442369.1:2179-4190 GCF_000699045.2 Agrilus planipennis
TACGCAACGGATTTTAATGCGGTTTTTTTTAATAGATAGAGTAATTCAAGAGGAAAGTTTATATGTATAATACATGCATAGTATAGTAGGAAGACACTGATAATTTTAGAGGTTTGTAATGTGATGTAAATAAACACATTTTTTTATGCTTGATATGGCAACCAAGATTTTCATTTTGGGGAACTCGTTTTACTACCCGCAAGGGACCAACTATATGATATCATTATCGGGCTTCCTTACTAGAGCCTTAGAGTCTGATCCAGTTCGGATATTTGTTACAGTTACCCCTACCTATATGATTTCTCCTCGGGTATTCGCATAAAACCAAGAAATACTTTTAGTGCTAAAATTGATTTTTAGAACGTGCCGTAGTTTTTTGGAATTACAGAATATGAATAGATGTAGGTAGGTGTACATTATACCTGCTGAGCTCAAAGAATTATTTGATGTTTTCCAATATCAATGATCTTCGGTAATACTAATATTTTTCAAAACATTTTCCGTTTCTTCATGGTGGCTTCCAGAATGTATAATAGTTATGGATTGGGTTAACACTTTCTTTTCATGATTAATTTTTCATCTTCATCCTGCGTACCTTCACCCCTTTGCCCTTACCTGTGAACACTTTTCTTAGTGTTGTACAAGATTATCCCCACCCCTTCGATCCTCATACGGCTCTTCCAAGTATAAACACTTGTTTGGTGTTTTTCAAAAACAAATCTGCAAGCAAGTTCTGTCGACTTTATTATTTCAATAACTTCAAACCTCTTGTCGATGCTCTAAACTGATCTATTTTTTCCATTTTTCTGAAAATAATTGGTGCAGGCACAGAACGTTTTTCTGCATCTGAAAATTTATGATTGAGGTCACCTTTAGAAAAAATATAGCTTGAAATTGACTCCAATTAGAGGCGAAACGCTGGTGGTAGTTTTGTTGTAATAAATCTTTTTTCCGTCTGATTATTTTAATTTAGGTACAATAAAGGGAAAGAAACGAAAACACATTTACGTTGTAAGTTTTGTTGTAATTGCTTCTGCAATTTTCTATACAACGAATCAATCGTGTTTTACTTTCGGAACGAGGTGAATATTTTAAAAAATGCTATCTCATTGTTTATAAATATGGACATACAAATTCAGTGAATGCAAGAGTTTCAGTATTTTTCGTTTTATGTCGAACCCGTTGTATGTTTCTGGGATTTTCTATAGTATAAAAATCCGAAGTTGTCTTAATGCATGTATCATTGCTACCATAATGTAGGAGGCAATCGTTCCAAAAATTTGATTCTGTTATGTTATAACACGATCATATTTGTCACCGAAGCTATTGTCAGCTTCTGCTGGAACTTGCCGAGTCCATGTTAGAAATTGACATCGTTTAAGAGCCAAGTAACGCATTAGTGGCCGACAGGTTTCTTTAACTCAAACAGGATACAGCGGGAAGTGCAAAAAAAACATCCCGACGTATATGGACATCCGGCAAACTTGTCCGCATCATTGACATCTGAACGGTAATGCAGTTTGTTTTGTTTGTTTTTTTTATTTACGCATGTGTACGGATACCTAATATCAGGCTCGCCAATTAACTACGGGGATTGGTTGAAAGATAGTGAGACGAAATAGGGTAAATGTCTCTCTTAACAGCCACGTGACTTGTGTCAATTGCGTACAGAGCGGACTTTACCACTGGTAAAGAGAAGAGATCTACAAGAATCTCCCCGAAGTAAGTGTTCCTTGTTCGTATGCCTTGATAACGTACGGTTGAAATATCATCATCATCATAAGGTCGTCAGTCCTAAGACTGGTTGGACACGTACCACCACTCTTTCCTTTCCTGAGCTAAACTTCGCATTTCGCTAAAACTAGAACAGCCCACATCCTTAACTATTTGCGAACAGTAATCTAATCTAGGTCTACCTCTACCCCTCCTAACTCCTGTTTCTGCCTCTAATATGTCTCTGACTAGACCTTCATGCCTGAGAAGGTGTCCTACCAACCTATCTCGCCTATTT
>NW_020442369.1:5480-5884 GCF_000699045.2 Agrilus planipennis
CGTTCGCGAGCATAGAAGTGACTTCTTTTTATTAAAGGCGACACGACCCTGCGCTATCCTCTGCTTTATATCCCTACTACTCCTTCCATCCTGACTTATCTGACTTCCTAGGTATTTAAAATCAGCCACTTCTTCTAATTTTTCGTCTCCTGTCGTTATATTTGCTCTTTCCATACTTTTCCTTCTCTTACATACTAGTATTTTAGTTTTACTTTTATTTATTTACATACAGTACTGATCTGTCAGTACCGCTTCCATTTTATTTAAAGCTATATCTAAGTCCTCCTTGCTAGATGCTAATACTGCTACATCATCTGCAAATCTAAGCATACTAATTTTTTGCCCTTGCACATCTATCCCTACAGTTGTACTGTCTTTAATGATGTTGATCGCGTCTTCGATGT
>NW_020442370.1:0-1945 GCF_000699045.2 Agrilus planipennis
TATGAGCGACTCGAGTCTCTCGTTCAGAGACGCTAAACAGTTTGTTTTGACAGTCTCTCTCAGCGACACCAGAGAGACTCGATGAGAGACGGAGACTCGAGTCCCGCTTTCAGAGACTCTGAGAGACTGAACATTTTTATCTCGCGATACTGTGTGCCTCATTCAAATTCATGGTGATAGCTACCTTTAAAAACCCGACCCACTGATTATTGTTTCGGTTGATTTTTTGGAAGAAAATTAATAGAATTTCGAATTAAGAGACAATGTAGATTATAATACTACATAAAACCAGCAGTCAAATCTCTAGTTAGAAAAATGGAGAAATTCGAGTTAAAGAGTCTGGAATAAATTTATAACAATATGTGTAAAAAAATATTCGAGTTAGATGAAATTATGACTTACAGAAGACCGTATATAATTGTTTTGTGGTGTTTTACAAATTTTGTTTTGCTAATAATAGTTTTTGTTGCGATTACACGAAAGAATGCAAGATATCCAGTACAAAAATTGCAAATTTTTGTTTTTTCGGTACACCTGTTTAAATAATAAAAAAAAAAAACGTAACAAATCCGTGCTATTTAAAAATTAATGCTGATATTTGACGAGCCAAAAAACCGCATAGAAAAACATGAATCATACGTCCAATATATTTACTCGAATACATTAAATTGACAGGTCACAAATTATTACCGACTGTGCGTGAAATAAGCCAATTTACAGACACATTAATAAACAATGTATTTTTTTTTAATTTATAGACAAAACTTTGACATAACAATAATGTTTTTGTTTACTAACAGTGAACACAGTAAGAACAAAATTTTCTAGAGTTGTAACACTCGTTTTTTAATGCCTAATAAAATACGAAATTTTTGTTAAATAAGAAAGACAATACAGTAAAACTTCCCTAACTTGAGCCTCATCCTAAATGCAATTCGGGTTAAGGAAATTTGCTTATTATCCTAGTCTAGTCGTTTTTTTTCTGTGTTTCATAGTCCTACTGTAGCTGTCTCCCAATCAGTAAAAATTTATAGTAGTAATCGCTCCGCTTGAAAACTGAATAATCGATTATGGCTGCGGTTTTCCCGAAAAAAATTAATAGAAACTCGAAATATCGAAATAAATGCCCACTCGGTTATCAACTAAGACAAATGGACAAATTTGAGTTTAAAATGTCACAGATGTTTGGAATAAATGTAAAACAATATGTACGCCAATAGAATAGAAATTATTCTAGGTTTCGTCTTATAGAAGTTTGAATTACAAGTTTTCAGGACATATTTTGCTGTTTACGATTTTTAAATTTTATAGATCAATTGTTTCGGGATTCAGTGTATTTTTTTGATGAAAGGAAACAATTACTCAAAGAATCAAAAAACAATATTTCGTACAAAGGAATTCGTCTGTTCATGGCACTGTTTGGGGGAGATCGCACCCCGGTGAATAGGAGTACATCATGAGTCCTAAGACTGGTTGGACACGCACCTCCACTCTATCTTATCCTCAGCTAATCTTCGCATTTCCCTAAAACTAGAACAACCCACATCCTTAACTATTTGTGAACAGTAATTTAATCTAGGTCTTCCTCTATCCCTCCTAACTCCCGCCTGCCTCTAATATATCCCTGATTAGACCTTCATGCCTGAGAAGGTGTCCTACTAACCTATCTCGCCTATTTCTTATTGACTTCCATAGAGTCCTCTGTTCTGCTATTCTTTCTAATAGCTCTTCATTTCTAACCTCTATCCACAATATCCTCATCATTCGCCTGTTAGACCACATTTCGAACGCTTCTAACCGTTTCTTTTTCGTAGCGGCAACCAATAATGTTTCGCATCCGTTCAGCGCCGCGTTCCAAACATACATCTTTAACAACCTTTTTCGAATTTCTAAATTAACCGTTCGCGAGCAAAGGAGTGACTTCTTTTTATTAAAGGCGACACGA
>NW_020442370.1:3385-4005 GCF_000699045.2 Agrilus planipennis
TGAAGGTCTAGTCAGAGACATATTAGAGGCAGAAACAGGAGTTAGGAGGGGTAGAGGTAGACCTAGATTAGATTACTGTTCGCAAATAGTTAAGGATGTGGGATGTTCTAGTTTTAGGGAAATGCGAAGTTAAGTTCAGGATAGGAAAGGTGGAGGTACATGTCCAACCAGTCTTAGGACTGAACCTTATGATGATGATGAACAATAAATAAATTTATCACAGTCAGTTTTCAGTAGTGTTTACAAGATGTTGACTTTATTGTTTATTTATTAAATATGACAAAGTCTGATAATAAAAAAACCCTTGTTAAGACCATTTGTGATACTAGTCGACCTTAGATGTAAGCAATGATAGAAATTCGAGCTTGAAAATGACTGAAATAAACAGTCGAAACGTCGCTTTTATAATAAAGAAATTTCAAATATAGAACACATCGACTCGAATACATTAAATTGACAGGTCACAAATTATTACCGACTGTGCGTGAAATAAGCCAATTTACAGACACATTAATAAACAATGTATTTTTTTTTAATTTATAGACAAAACTTTGACATAACAATAATGTTTTTGTTTACTAACAGTGAACACAGTAAGAACAAAATTTTCTAGAGTTGTA
>NW_020442371.1:0-1923 GCF_000699045.2 Agrilus planipennis
ACTCTTGTCTAAAGATGATTATAATAACGATTAATTTTATTGGGAATTTCTCAATAAATTGATTTTATTCTGATACACATTGGTTTCATTTCGGAACCTTAGAACGTATCCCCTATAATTCCATACTAATTACCATTCTATATCCACGGTTTCTGTATTCGAGGCATATTTATGAAATGTATACCTTTCGAATAAAGACCTTTTACCGTATGCAGGGTGCAAACACAATAAAAATGAATAAACAAATTTTTATGTTATTCCATAAATTTTTGCTGTTTTTAATACGTAAATAATTAGTAGATAAACTGCGACATGATACAGGGCATAAAGGGAGAAAGGGGACGAGAAGAAGAGAAAGGCAGGAAACCCCCCCCTTCTCGCCTCCTAACTTTAACAAATTTTCAATTCTAAAAAAGTATTAAAAACCCTTTTCTATAAAAATATATTTTTCTTATTTGTGCCTAAGTGTAATGTTAGTATTCAATAATCGCCCGTTTTTTCTTAGCGTCACAACTGATAATAATACATGTGAAATACGGTCCTGGCACTCGATATGTAGCGATATAATTATTCGCCAGATCGAAAAACACAGGCGCGACAACGCTAACTTAGATAATAAGTACACTTCATTAGTGAATCAGGTTTTTCTATTGAAACCGCCAACCAAGTTGCCTCAAAGAAGTGCAAAATTAATATGCATGTACAGTAAAATTAATTACTAGAGAACGAACAGCGAAGCGGGTAATTTATTGTAGCAATTTACTCCTTCACCCAACTTATCGTCTTAAAAGCGTTCAAATTTTACATAAGCAGGATTTTGCTCAGATTTTAGACCGCCACCCGCATTTATTAGAAAAAAGTATTGAAATTGTGGACTTCACTACCAGGGTCGGACTGATACCATTTAATATCGTACGCCTAAGTAATCACAACATGTTGTCCTCACTTATAACACACGTCTTTTATATACTCAACCAGATATTCAATTGGCATAATTTTTGGCTAAATTCATAGGCGTAGCAACAATTTTGCCCTAGGGTGAGGGGGCAAAAGAATATATGTAAATTTAAATTAGATTCCTAACTGTTACTATCAAATTATGTAGTTTTTTCCAGGGTGGCGGTCAAATATTTATTTAACCATCTTCAGACTGAAAAAAATTTAAATAAACCGAAACGTTAGTTGTGTTACAATTATTTGACCGCCGCCCTGGAAAAAACTACATAATATATGTAAATTATTGTAGATTTGTCTTGTTACTCGTACTTAAATAATTGACATTCTTGGGTGGGTCAGGAGGGTTCTAGGGTGGGCCTGGCTCATCTTGCCCCCTCCTTTGCTACGCCAATTACTAAATTCGTACCCTTCTCATAATGTCGCATTATTAATATTAATTATAAAATTCTTGGAAAACAAATGAAACCCTTTGACTGTTCTATGTAGACATACGATGTGGTAAAAAATAGTTAATAAATAACGACACTTTTCTTTCTCATATCTGATGAATTCTAGGAATTCAGGTGAGAGAGAGAAAGAGATAAAACAGCCAGGCACGAAAGATAGCTAGGCTATTCAAAGGATTCAGGTGTGCGATCGTCAATTTCCTCAAAGCAATAAACTACAACACATACTTTTGTAACTGTATAATTCTTCCATTAGGCGCATCATGAGCAAAAGGGGATACGCGAAATGCACCAGCGGTTATAGTTTAACCACTACAAACTCACCGTCACACGTGGGCCAGTAGCTATAGGGTTGTTTGGAAAGTCATTTCGTTTTTTCCCGACAGAGGATTTAATTGTATTCTTTTGCACCCAACTTCACATTTAAGCCGTATAATTTTTATATGCTTTGAGAGCTCATATAGCAAGGCTTGTGTGTGAAAAATTCCAATTAATTCTACGCAGTAGTTTTTGGTTGGTG
>NW_020442371.1:2985-4056 GCF_000699045.2 Agrilus planipennis
AGGAGGTCAAAAACCTCCTCGATCAGTTTTTTGCCAGCAAAGACCAAAAATTTTATGAGCGTGGAATTATGCTACTACCAGAAAGATGGCAAAAGGTGTTATACCAGAACGGTCAATATATAATTTAATAAAGTATTTGTTTATTATACGAAAACTGTCTTTCATTTCCACAAAAAAAAACGAAATGACTTTCCGAACAACCCTATACATGTCTTCAAGCATTGTACAAAATATGTATCTATACAATTACTATTACGTAACTATCTAACAATCGTATTAAAATTTACTAAAATACAAAGTAATAAGAAAAAACTTTTTAAGTGTTTGTCTTTTTTACAGTACTCTTACTGTAACGGATAATAAGTACATTTGACCAACAAGAATATAAAAAGATGTTATTATTTCTTAGGTTCAAAAGCGCTGCTGCATCCTGTGAATCCCCTTTACATTTATTAATACGCACATTTAAACAAACAATTAACCACTACGAACTTGTTAAATTTTTAATGAGGTTTGCATCGGTGTTTCGAGTCGTAAACTTATTAACACATTCATACAAATTTTATTTAAAAATACAGGTACAGATAATAACAGTTGGGAGATTGTATATTTTCTAGCTAAAACAGAAGAGGAAATTGCGTCAATTATCCGATTTCCTTTTTGTTTTAAAAATCCGTCCATCACGACCGTTTCTCTCACGAATGGTTACACAGATATAAAATTGAAATTGACACTAAACTTTATGAAGATCATTTGGGGAATAACAAGGAATCAAAAGGTCTTAACATAAGAAAAGTTTAACTGGTACGTGCGACATCAGATATGAAGTGGATTTTTCACCGCCTCAACATTGTGAAGATCATTTGGGAAATAAGGAAAACTTCACTGGGAAACGCGACATCTAGGATGGATTTTCACCGCCTAAACATTGTGAAGATCATTTCGGTAATAACAAGGAATCAAAAGGTCTTAACATAAGAAAAGTTTAACTGGTACGTGAGACATCAGATATGAAGTGGATTTTTCACCGCCTCAACATTGTGAAGATCATTTGGGAAATAAGGAAAACTT
>NW_020442372.1:0-497 GCF_000699045.2 Agrilus planipennis
AATGTATACCTAGTGACCTTCTATATTTATACCATCAAAGTAAACTTAAACTTTTTTTATTTTTAGTAGAGGTACAAGTAGAGAAGTAAATATTATGAATGGAGTCAGACAGGGATGCACACTGTCACCGCTACTTTTTAATCTATACATCAAAGACGCCATCAACATCATTAAAGACAGTACAACTGTAGGTATAGACGTGCAAGGGCAAAAGATTAGTATGCTTAGATTTTCAGATGATATAGCAGTATTAGCATCTAGCAAGGAGGACCTACAGATAGCTTTAAATAATATGGAAGCGGTACTGACAGATCAGTACTGTATGAAAATAAATAAAAGTAAAACTAAAATACTGATATGCAAGGGAAGAAAAGGTAGGGAAAGAGCGAATATAAAGATAGGAGACGAAAAATTAGAAGAAGTGGCTGATTTTAGATACCTAGGAAGTCAGATAAGTGAGGATGGAAGGAGTAGTAGGGATATAAAGCAGAGGATAG
>NW_020442372.1:676-2180 GCF_000699045.2 Agrilus planipennis
ATACATATGCGAACATGAACATATAACTACAAACTACGAATTTTAACATCAGAAACAGAAACATTACGAATTTAAATTACAACTATAACAGGTTATCAAATTTTAACTTAACCGTCTAACTTATAACATAGGTTGAACAACTGAGTGTTTAGCATTGTTCATTTACACAATCTTACAATTAACTATTCTATCGGTAAAGGCACTACACGTGTGACACTACGTTTATAGACACCTGACTTAGTTTTCACTGAAACAACACGAACGATCATATCGTCCCCGGGGAAAACATCTACAATTCTGCCAAGCGGCCACTGCAACGAAGGTACATTGTCTTCCTTTAATATCACTAATGACCCAATTTTTATATTTTCCGCAACTTTTTGCTGCCACTTGGTTCTGGTCACCAGTTGATTAAGATATTCTTTGTGCCACCGCTTCCAAAAGTGTTGTTTGAGTAGTTGTATGTGTTCCCATGTAGAGAGGCGATTCACCGGTAGATGTGTAAGTTGTACATCAGGTAAGCTGGAAAAGGTATCTCCTATAAGGAAGTGGGCAGGTGTGAGAGCACGGAAATCATTGGGATCATCGGACAAAGGGGAGTAACCCTTGAACGTGGAACCTTCGTTGATTTAGATGATGATGTTAAAATTGTAATCTAAGTAAACCGTGCAGCCAGATAACAACAAAATTATTATTTAAATCTTTGAAAATGTTGCTCATTTTTTTTTTGTAAAATGGTAATTTCTATACAACAATGCATTTGAAAGCTGAAAGCTGCAGATAATTTTTAATCGTTCTCTTCGTTCCATACAGTGAACGTTAGTTACTGTTAAATTGTATTTACTGATTCAAACTTAACTGGAAATGTTCATAAATGTTCGGAAATGTAATAAACAAAAATAATATTATAACCATCCGGTAGAACGAAACGTCTGCTGCGCATGTTTTAGCGAAGTAATTTAAAATTTTCCAATTTTGGATTTTTCTGTTAGATACTGTTCATCATAAATTCTTTGAATAGTTTAGTGCAGTATGCGGCATGCAATAAGTTTTTACATACAAAGAACGTGAGTTATATTGGTCGACAACCTCTGGCATGCCGCCATTTTTAATGCATAGTGAACACTCATTTTGATTGTGCAGAGGCAATTAATTAGCCTTGCTAATAGCAACGTTTCGTAATAAAATGAACTTTCCTTACTTCACATGGCTACCGAGCGCTTATAAAATACGATGTAAAGTATGCAGTGGTTTATCTGTTCTCGATAGGAAAATGTGTTAATTTTTATAATAAATAACAATTCTTGTTAGAGTAAACTCTATAATGAAGCTCGAGGGATCAGGCATTTCCTTCCTTCTTCGTGGACAATGAAACGGAAAAAGACAAATAGTAAAATGGGTTCTATAGAACAGACAAAATTTAATGAATTTCACTGGGACTTTCTTGACACGTACACGTACCTCGCATTTCCCTAAACTTAGAACATCCCACATTTGCGAACAG
>NW_020442373.1:0-2684 GCF_000699045.2 Agrilus planipennis
AGTTTTACATCTCAAATAAGCTAAGCATAATTTTATCTTTTTTATTTTGCAATTTACTTTGCAGGAACAATGGGAAAATACGTAATCCTAAAATGTAGCATCGTACTACAGATGGCGTTTACCGCGCCATTTGTGGTATTTTCTAAAACACGCTGTTAAGACAGCAGGTAAAAGTTAGTCTGTGTTCTGTCGGAGCTATCTGCGAAAGATCGAAATCGCGATCCGCGTCTGGCAGTTTCGACAGAATACAGACCACTTCGAATTATTTTATTTGTAAAAATTAATTTTCGAAGTTATTTCATTCTTGAAAATACATATAATAAGGATTATAAGAAATATTTTACTTACCGACAGTGTGATGATTTTGTCGAAAAGCATTATAGGAGGCATATGGAAGTCAAACACAAAATACTGTAAAAAAAGAAAGAACACAAATCTGAAGCCTGAAAGTATATTGATTTTGTATTTAGACTATACATCAGTTTTGTAAGAATTTTTTACACATTCTACGTGATTTTATCTTATTCTAAAGTTTTAGTTAGGGAAAGATAGATAAGTCAAGTAAGCATTATTAAGAATTGTATTGTGAATTTTTCAGAAACCTATCTACGGTATAAAAATAGACATTTTCTTTTATCAAAATCTCATATCAGAGGTGAGAGTTATTTCATACATACATACGTATGTGAGGTTTTGCAGCATTTTGCTTTTCACATTTGCGATTTATTTAAGATGTTATAAATCAATATCCTTCACCTATTTGTCATTTCCGGGGACGAGAAAAATCCTTTAGAAACCGTATATTTTCAGGTAACATCAGTATGTGTAACTTTTTGTCGGATTTTTCTTCTGACATTTCCCGAACCTCATGTAGATTCATGGGATTGTTAAAATATTGTACATACACAAAATTTTATTAGCGGTCCAATAAGAAATACTGTAATGTGTACATTAAAACTTAAAGAAAAGCCCTAGGAAAAAATTCTCAGTCTCTCTTCAGTCTCTCAGAGTCTTTCGGAGTCTTTTAGCGTCTCTGAGAGCGTCTCTCACAGTCTCTCAGTTATTGCCTAGGTGTTTTTATGGATCTCTCACAGGCTCTGTATGAAAAACTCGAACGATAAAATTGTTAATTCAGAGATTCGAGTCTCTCGTTCAGAGATTCGAGTCTCCCGTTCAGAGATTCGATTCTCTCGTTCAGAGATTGGATACTAAATGAGGATCTCTCTATGAGCGGCTCGAGTCTCTCTTTCAGAGACGCTAAACAGTTTTTTTGACAGTCTCTCGACAGTCTCTCCTTAGCGACACCAGAGAGACTCGAGTCTCGCTTTCAGAGACTCTGAGAGACTGAACATTTTTATCTCGGGAGGTACTAACTGACCTGGAAACCTGGTAGGTCTAGAAGTCGATTTTTATTATTAGTTGCTTTTGAAGAAGCCTCCATACCTACAGGCGAAACGTTGGTGTGGTATCGATAAGTAAAAACTTTCACCCCATTGACTTTGATTTTTTATTTATAACTAATAAAAAATATGGTTCTTGTTGCTTTAAAAAAATTGCTTTACATTGAAGGTAGATAATTTGCTGTTCGCTGAAAAGCAAACTAAAACCTCTTAGGTTTTTACTATGGATTGGAAAGTTTCTCAATAAGATATATCCTTATAGCCACATAAAACCCATGAGCTTATTTAAGGTTGACAACGTTGGCAACAAGCCACTAATTATACCGTGAATAATTATTTTGTTCAAGTCGTTTTAAAAAATAAAATTGCACTCCTGTGTCTAAGAGTACTAGAGAGAAGGACTTAAAGAGATCCTATAGGAAAAAGAAAAAACCGAAGTACATGTCGACTTCATCTGCTCTCGTTTAACGAGTAACATGTTCCTATAAGCTTCACTAATGCCTACCACTATTGTTAGGGTATTTGTAGCGGCTTAAAACTTTCCGTAAATTAACCAATTAAATGCTTACTTCATTGTAATACGGGCAATTCGTACTCTCCTTGACGCTCGTGTACTTTCTTTGGTCGCCAATTTGAATGCACACCACTGGATCCATATTAAGTCCTGCCAACTGACGCGCTTCAATTATTGTAATGCAAACCTGGAAATCTTGAGCTTTTAACGCTGACTGCTCTGCGTTTGCAATTTCCGATTTTATTCTGTAATGACGAATGGAAAGAAAAAACAAACAAGATCGTTGCAGTTTTTATCAAAATTAATTTAAATAATATAGATTTCCTGATGTGTATATGTTACCGGAAATGTCTGAAATCTATTTAGGCTATTTAGGAAATGTATAAAATTGCTTCAAATATTTTTTAATACACATAAATCCTGGGAAATGTATACATTTCCTAGGAATTGTATGAAATTCCGAATTTGAACTAGGAAATGTATAAAACTAATGCTTTCTGTGATTGAAATAGATATAACGCTGTAATTGTACACAATTCCTAGCTTTTATATATTTCCGGTAACATTTATATCAATAATACAGTACAACTTATGTACAATTATTGAAAGATTGCATTTAAGTTATCGACAATAGCAACACTACGAGGGTGGATTGATAAGTTTCCGGCCTAACCAAGAGATGACGCCACTAGGCCTACCTTGAGGTGACATTCTATAGTACCATCCTTGGATAGCTTGTAGCTATAGTTTCAGCCCGATCTCCTTGCTAG
>NW_020442373.1:2969-3532 GCF_000699045.2 Agrilus planipennis
TGGCGGTAAGAGATTTGCGGACAATGAAGAAGTAATCGAAGCTGTAAATGGTTATTTTGAGGAGCTTGACGAATCAGTCTATAGAGATGGCATTAATAGACTGGAACACCGCTATGAGAAATGTATCAGCCTTGGAGGAGATTATGTTGAGAAATAAAAAAAAAAAATTTTTAAAAACCTTGTTTTTCTTGGTCAGGCCGGAAACTTATCAATCCACCCTCGTATATTGAATATTTTGGGTCACACCAAATTCCTTAATACTTTTACTATCGGTACAAACATTTACCAGTATGGATTTTTGCTCGGGAGTTTTTAGGGTTTTCCGTGTCCTATTAAATATAACAAACAATCAGCGATATCCCACGGAAATTGTTCATTTTAATTGTATTGAAGAGGCACCTGAGCTTTTCCAACATTGAAACTAATGTGAGTTTGATATTTCTTCCTAAGTTTTTGATTCTATCCTATTATTTAAGTCTATTTTATAAAAGCGAAAATCGTAACAATAATACACCTTAAAAATAAAAAATAAAATTTGTAAAAAGTCAATAAACATCAACTAT
>NW_020442374.1:0-641 GCF_000699045.2 Agrilus planipennis
AACGGCAGTGTTTAGGCTAGCCATGCGATCAAAATTAAAAATGGCGTCTGGGGTTGGTAGACTAATTTTTTTCGGGGCTGGTTGAATAATTATTCGACCAACCCCAATGAAATATGTAGTTGAAAACAACACATAAATTAACTTTTTATTGGACTTTTAAATCGTTACGTGGCCAAATTAAAAAAAATTAGAACAGAATCCGAAATTGACGAGAGCAGAATTAACCCTGGACACACTGGAATATATAAAAAATTGACAGTTTTACTAATCTAGAAGAGGAAACTTTAGCCACTTTATTTTTTAACAAAAGGTTCAATTATATTAAAAAAGTGTTTAATTATTTGCTCCTTCTCATGATTTGACTCTTACCCCGGGTATATGGTCTACCTACCCCGGGCCAGGGGTAGATTGACTAAGATTTAACATTTTGTAAAATGCATTAAATCATCACTATTATACTAAACTAAGAACTAAATATTACATATTTTTATAAGGTTAATAGATTTTCTATCAATTAACATGCTTTGCTTGTCTATATTCATTAAAACACAAAAAATATGAACTATTCAGTAAAAAACTAGTCAACCATCCCCGGTCTCCCCTACCGTTGCCATTCCTGATTCATAACTGAACGAGCAGTA
>NW_020442374.1:849-2252 GCF_000699045.2 Agrilus planipennis
ATACTACAAATGGCGCAGTAAACGCCATCTGTAGCACGATGCTACATTTTAGGATTACGTATGCTCCAACAAGGTCCACTTGTGTGAATATCTACTTGCTGAAAACGAATCCCGGCGTAGCCAATCTCAACGTGGTAGGCACGTTAGCTTAATCGAATAAAATAATTCGAAGCGGTCAGTAGGTAAAGGTTGGTCTGTGTTCTGTCGGGCTGCCTGCGACGCGCTGATGAGATCCAAAAAGATCGAAATCGCGATTCGCATCTGGCAGTTTCGACAGAATACAGACCGCATCGAATTATTTTAATAAATAAGTATATTTTTTTACTAAATTGAATAAACTAAGTACCACCTATTTTAATATAAAGGAAGATATTAACTTACAGATGTATTTATTGCATCTAACGCTTTATTTAGATTTTTTGGAGTGCCTTAGTAATTCAATAGCTTCATCTAGTGTGTATGCTACGCTTACCATGGGCGTAAATAGGTAGTGGCAAGGGGGGCAACCAAAGACAGTAAATCTATATAAATTTACAACTATTGAAAATCTGCCACCCCTCCCAGGAAAACTCTAGCTTCTTCCATGGTATTTTCCAATTGTATTAGGAATAATTAGGCGATAAACTATTTCCACATAAATAAGCATCTAGGCATTGCGTTGGTAAGTGGTCGATTTTTGTTTATTACTAAAACTTTGGATGGCAGGAATCGTTTAAGGATACAGTTCCATGATCATCTAATTGATACCTTTCGTTTAAATATGCATAAAAATTATCTCATTCAATTAATACATTCAACCAGAAATGTAGACAGGTTAGGTACAATAGCAGTAGCCCAGTTCGAGAATACAATCATTTCAGGCACGTTCCGCAACGGTTGCGATTTCAGGAGCTCGCTATTCGGGGTGGCAAAGTATGGCAGGTCGAAATTAGGGTGCAATGCTGCGAACCGAGTCGGAAATGTCCAACGGACAGAATCAATCGCGTTTCACATCACAGCCTGTTACCGGCAAACTTTAATAGAATTACAATACAGGAAATTAAAATACGTATACGTAACATATAATGGCTGCACATACAAGTCATTTCGAACACCGTTTATCATTTCACTTAATGCACTGCCAGGGCCGAACTCATAAATTAAAGCGTTACTTATTGTGTTGAAGAAGTTACCAAATGGGAAAAGATCGCATAGGTTATAGACTTATTAAACTGAATTTAAAAGAAGTCAACAGAAATATTTGAACTCAATAATTACCATTTTTCAAAAGACAATGTAAACCAAAAAGTTAAAATAATAAATACACAAACATTTCATCTTCCGAGCTGAAAAAATTCCGTCAATGTTGTATACATATAAGATTTATTTACGATTCTTGTGAATCTCTTTCTCTTATTTTATCT
>NW_020442375.1:0-512 GCF_000699045.2 Agrilus planipennis
CTTAGCATCTAGCAAGGAGAACCTAGAGATAGCTTTAAATAAAATGGAAGCGGTACTGACAGATCAGTACTGTATGAAAATAAATAAAAGTAAAATTAAAATACTGGTATGCAAGGGAAGAACAAGTAGGGAAAGGGCGAATATAAGGATAGGAGACGAAAAATTAGAAGAAGTGGCTGATTTTAGATAACTAGGAAGTCAGATAAGTCAGGACGGAAGGAGTAGTAGGGATATAAAGCAGAGGATAGCGCAGGGTCGGGTCGCCTTTAATAAAGAGAAGTCACTTCTATGTTCGCGAAGGGTTAATTTAGAAATTCGAAAAAGGCATTAAAGTTGTATGTTTGGAGCGCGGCGTTGTACGGGTGCGAAACATGGACAGTGGGCGCGGCGGAAAGGAAAAGGTTAGAAGCCTTCGAAATGTGGTGTTATAGGCGAATGATGAGGATAACGTGGGTAGAAAAGGTTAGAAATGAAGAGGTATTAGAAAGAATAGGAGAACAGAGGACTCTATG
>NW_020442375.1:5003-5973 GCF_000699045.2 Agrilus planipennis
GCCTCCGCGTTCGGCAGCGTTCGACATCTGTCTCTCTCCTACTTGAGTGAGCGATGCGTCCGCGTGGACAGCTGCTATACAATAATACATTTCCATTTACCTCCTTCTCTATATCCATACAAAATATCTATCAAACAAATAAAATTAAAATTTTCTTTTGAAAAATGAAACCATTCCATCAGTATTTTCTTATGACGTTGTCACGTTCAACTATCGTCAGTAAACCGACTTTACAGACAACCGATTTTTATAATTAATTTAAACTATGTTGTTTCTAAATTATAATTCGATGTCAATAATCTGTTATAGGTTGTTCATATAAAATAAGCAGTTCCTTTTGAAACATAAACATGGCCGCCGTATGCGCGCACCAAGCACGCGATGACCGCTTATGACCAGACTTTTGTTACTAAGTGACTCTAGTTTAAACTATCTTGAATTGATAAAACTACACAAAAACCATAATAGTTTTATAAGTCACAAGCTTTACTGAAATCATTAACATAATAAAAATTATACCAGCTAGTTACATTGATGTTTAATCCCTGTATAATGTTATTTAAATTATACAATTGCGTATAGCGAGGGGAGGGTATTACGTCATCCGATCAGGCGATTTATTGTATTCACAGATAACTCTGATTCTCAGTTTACTAACGTGCTTTATTCATTTTATTCACAGAAAGCATTAGTTTTATATATTTATTAGTTATAATATCGGAATTTCATACAATTCCTAGGATATCTATAGATCTCCCAGGATATGTGTGTATTAAACAATCTTTGAAACAATATTTTATAGATTTTCTAAATAGCCTCGGAATTGTTTACATTTCCACTAACATAAATATTACACGATCTTCTAATGATACATGTTTTTAACCCTTAGTTCATAGTCTATATATCTACAACAATATTGGTCGATGACTCTAAAGGAAGACTAGGGAAAGACTATATATAATAGTAGTAC
>NW_020442376.1:0-2986 GCF_000699045.2 Agrilus planipennis
ATCCAAAGTAAACTAACTAATTGTAAGGGGACTGAAACATTTTAGACCATGCTATTGTCAAATTCGTCGAAAATTTTAGAATTCATAAGCTATTAATATGAGAATATGTCATTAATACCAAAAAAGTTGTAATTACCCTGCAAATGTTCCGCAATTTCCACTGATTTCTGTTGTAAGTATGTTTTATAATAGCAATGGTGGTAGGATCAACAACCTTAGGAATGTGTTATGTTGCTTTACGGGATATTTTCATGACAAATTGAAAAAAATGACTTCACGTACCTAAAATACAAGGTAAGAAAAAGTAGGGAAATAGCGAATATAAAGATAGGAGACGAGAAATTAGAAGAAGTGGCTGATTTTAGATACCTAGGAAGTCAGATAAGTGAGGATGGAGTGAGTAGTAGGGATATAAAGCAGAGGATAGCGCAGGGTCGTGTCGCCTTTAATAAAAAGAAGTCACTTCTATGCTCGCGAACGGTTAATTTAGAAATTCGAAAAAGGTTGTTAAAGGTGTATGTTTGGANAACAGAGGTCTCTATGAAAGTCAATAAACAATAGGCGAGATAGGTTGGTAGGACACCTTCTCAGGCATAAAGGTTTACTCAGAGAAATATTAGTCAGAAACAGGAGTTAGGCGGGGTAGAGGCAGGCCTAGGTTAGATTACTGTTCGCAAATAGTTAAGGATGTCGGTTGTTCTAGTTTTAGGGAAATGCGAAGTTTCGCTCAGGATAGGAAAGAGTGGAGGCACGTGTTCAACCAGTCTTAGGACTGACGACCTTATGATGATGATGATGATGACGATGAAAACTGGCAGACTTCTTGTGATGCAATTATGATACGAAATATTATCCCATACTCCCTATTTTCCTAATTTGGCATCTCCGATTTGTTTTTATTTTCAATAAGTATGCAAGCATGTATGACGATATTATCAACAAGTCAGTTAAAATATTACTATCTGCATTCATCTGAAATGATATTTTTGAAGAGCTGATTTAACCTCAATTATTAACAAAATAATTACTTGTCACCTTCGCTAAATTCAATAAATCCTATATACGTTTACCCTGTAGATACATATGTTTTAAGGATATTTTAATAGCACAGGTTGTAAAAAAATATAACCATATCATGTCAAAATGTTTTAGTTTTCTGTTTTCATTAAAAAAGAATGCGGGGTGAGTGGTCATACAGCTCACATTTGCGTGACTGAAACAATGGGTGGTTTTGCAGAAAAATTGAAGCCGAAAGAACGAATACACTTTTGGAAAAAAGAAACATGGACGACTTTGATTTGAAACTGTGAATACCTAAAAGACTGTTCCAGAGAAATAGAGAAGCAAATTTGAAATGAATGCATTCGTTTTTAACAAGCATTCAAATTTTTGTTGCATAAGGCAAGTTCTGAACAGAGGTCAATAAGAAATAGGCGAGATAGGTTGGTAGGACACCTTCTCAGGCATGAAGTCAGAGACATATTAGAGGCAGAAACGGAAGTTAGGAAGGCTAAAGGTAGACCAAGATTAGATTATCGTTCCCAAATAGTTAAGGATGTGGGTTGTTCTAGTTTTAGGGAAAATTAGCTCAAGATAAGAAAGAGAGGAGGTGCGTGTCCAAGCAGTCTTAGGACTGACGACCTTATGATGATGATGATGGTGATATCGGTCGAAAATTATCGTGGATCTCGATTAATATCTACGGAAACAGTTTTGTTGTTTTTTCATTTCTTTATTTAAACATGTAGTTTTACAAAAATGGCACATTAAATAGTTAAAATACCAATATTTGAGTTTTAATTGCAAGTACTCCATTTGTTATCATTCTCTCTAATTTAAGTGTATGAGAAAGCTTGAAGCTGTCATATATATTTCATCATTATTAGTCTAATCCTTTGTCATTTGCCAAATTTCGGATTAAGCAGAACATTTGAAGTGTACTTAATAATACCTACGCCTATTTATTTCGAAACTTTCTGTACAAACGGAGAAAGGTTTGTAATTGTTTCGCGTTTGCGAATTTTCGCTCGAACAGATTTCTCAATTTGCATCGAAAACGCTTTAGTATGCAAAGAGAGAAATCCGGAAAAACTTTCGACTACACACAAAGGGGCAGGGGACCACCACTGGAAGTTTGATGGAATCCCAGCGAGCGTTGGAGCCGCTATGCGGCCACGGCCAACGTAACGTCGGGATTCGATGGCAGGAAGGAGGGACGACGACTCGGCCCTTTGTCGAATTTGCTTAGTTAATTAAGGAAATAATTAGAAAGACGAAATCCGTAGTCGTCGGTTTCATCCACAGCGTATCCATGGCGACGGTGCGTTCCCAGAATAATTCCGCTACCCGCACGAATAATATACTTGTTTTATACATATACATTATAATATAGGTATATATACATACATACACTCAGGCCTGCTTTAATTGGAATATAATTTCGACTCGCGAAAGCCGAAGCGGTAAAATTTAATGTCACCTTCAGGCAATTCTCTTTGAAGTGCCTGACTGTGTCGCCCGTATGATTGATGGAAATTCGCAGATCTAGTAACGTAATAAATTTTCCACTCATAATTAATTAATTTTCTTTCGGTTATAAATTGAAATTGCGAAGTTCGATTTAAGTGCGCGGTAATTACGTGGAATGAACCGAACGTGTTTGTAAATAATTTTGGTCTTCTACTTGTATATTCTATCTAGTCTTATGACCTACTGAAGTTTATGATCACTTCGAAAATGTTGAACATTGAATAAAACCTAATATGTGGTTAAACAACTAACCACAATTAGCACTAATTGCAGTTTCAAGCTTTCACAGCTGGCTTAAGCCGATTAGATTTTGATTTCCGGTTTGTTTTGCCGTGGTCCAAGGAATTCTGCTGTTCCAAAATTTTCTTCATTCGAGACTTATTTTTCTAAATTCCCACCACTTTCTGGGGGTTGACCAAACGTGTTCTTGTAGAGGGGTTTGTGCAGTTTTTTGAAC
>NW_020442377.1:0-2088 GCF_000699045.2 Agrilus planipennis
TTCGAAATGTGGTGTTATAGACGGATGATGAGGATAACGTGGGTAGAAAAGGTTAGAAATGAAGAGGTATTAGAAAGAATAGGAGAACAGAGGACTGTATGGAAGTCAATAAAAAGTAGGCGAGATAGGTTGGTAGGACACCTTCTCAGGCATGAAGGTCTAGTTAGAGACATATTAGAGACAGAAACGGAAGTTAGGAGGGGTAGAGGTAGACCTAGATTAGATTATTGTTCGCAAATTGTTAAGGATGTGGGTTGTTCTAGTTTTGGGGAACGCGAGGTTTAGCTCAGGATAGGAAAGAGTGGAGGTACGTGTCCAACCAGTCTGCTGACTGACGACCTTATGACGACGATGATGATTCAAGTTACAAGTTTTACCTCCAGTTGGTGGTCTTCTTTATCTAATAACGACTTAACAAATGGATTGTAAATTGTATGCGGAGTAATTACAAATGACATCAAACCGAACTCAATCAAAACTTGTAGACACGAAAGCAGTTTAATACCTATCTAATGTAGCAGTAACGTAGTCATTTTAAATGGGTCTTGTATTAAATTTGATTCGCGGTTTCTCATTTTGTACAAGACGCTGCAGTAGGGGTAAGGATTTCTAGATTTTCGTTATTTACGACGTCGGGGGCGAGCAGAGGTCGCCACTGTTTGAAACTGAAGTTTTAGTTGAAGCTAATAATTACTCTCGCTCGGCTTGGCTAAGTCTTGGCATAACTCATATCAAGACCGGATGTGATACTTTGTGCGATTGTATTACGTGGTACGTACTGGAGATATCTTCGGCTATCGCCCCAAGATTCCAGCGATGCCGTTGCTGTGATAAACGATGTGGAAGCAGTTCTAAGGGAGGCGAGAACAGTTCGGCAAAGCGAGACCGTTATTACCGACGCTTTTTGCATTAAACAACTTACAATTAACGCATAGATACATATATATGTACTACGTAATATGGGGAGATGGTCAATCAACGTTCCTGTATCTATCGTCCCGTATCGTGTTGTACAGGGAGTGATAAAATAAAGGGCGATTTCAAACTCAAATAACTCCCGTAGAATTCTATCATTTCCTTATGTTCGAATGAAAAACGAAACCCTTAGGGGATCTCTCGTGTGTCTGTTTGTTCGTCTGTCACAGTCAATTTGCTCCGAATCTACAAGACCGATTAAGTTGAAATTTAGGACACACACGAACGCATAACGTAAATAAATTAGCTTTGAACATGGGGATCATTTTTGGGTAGGCAAACTGTACCGTAGTATGACATATCAAATGAAAGGCCTTATCGTAAGGGTCTCAAATATATATCTTTTAATAATTTTAAAATTATTTAAGAAAATAGATGAAAATTGACCATTCCCCCTCCCCCTTGTCTCCGAAACTACTGAATCTAAAGTTTGAAAAAATGCAGAAAATAGTTCTTTACTTACAGATTACAGGGAACTTAATAAGAAGTCTATGGCCTGAACATAACGTGGTAAATCTTTGAACAAAACAACAACAAACAATATTGTACGTACTTTACATTTGCAGTTTTGTTTTCTTCAATGAACTTTTGCGCAAAATTAGATCAAAAGCAGTTCCCGTGCTCTCCTTGACAAGGGGGTTTACCAATAGTTCGAGAATATGAAGATTAAATTCCAAAATTTTCGTTTGATCCTAGATTTATTTAAACTGTTAATTAACGGATATTTTTAATCAAACACGTACTTCAGTATCTTATAGTAAATGCATATATAGGGTTGTTCGAAAAGTCATTTCGTTTTTTTTTGTGGAAATGAAAGACAGTTTTCGTATAATAAACAAATACTTTATTAAATTATATATTGACCGTTCTGGTCCAACACCTTTTGCCATCTTTCTGGTAGTAGCATAATTCCACGCTCATAAAATTTTTGGTCTTTGCTGGCAAAAAACTGATCGAGGAGGTTTTTGACCTCCTCATTTGAGGTGAAGGTTTTACCGTCTAAAAAATTTTGGAGTGACCGGAACAAATAATAATCCGATGGTGCCAGGTCTGGAGAATATGGTGGGTGTAGCATTGTATCCCATTCAAGCTGTAAAAGCTTTTGGCGAGTGA
>NW_020442377.1:2966-3534 GCF_000699045.2 Agrilus planipennis
CCATATTTAAAAGGGCACCAACCAAAAACTACTGCGTAGAATTAATTGGAATTTTTCACACACAAGCCTTGCTATATGAGCTCTCAAAGCATATAAAAATTATACGGCTTAAATGTGAAGTTGGGTGCAAAAGAATACAATTAAAACGAAATGACTTTCCGAACAACCCAATAAATACATATTAATTCACTATGAATAAAGTTGAACACATAAGCAAGCAACTTTCTGAAATTATACGTAAGTACAAATAAATGTACGTGGTTCGATGTAATGACGTAAAATGTATGTCTGGAAATTCGCTTGGAGAGAACGATTGTGGTTGATATTCGTTGTTGATGTGATCGAATCGCGAAACGACCGTTGCCCGTCATTTGCAACGGTCATCTTGCGTTTATTATAGGACAAGAATTGTGTGTCACACGCCACACACCACCACCGGTACCGGTGGCCATCAATACGCCAGCCAGCGGGATGATGACGCCTGATGACGACGTCCAGTATGGCGTTACGCGATGCGACACGACGCGACGATAGCAGTAGCTGCGGATAGCATCGGTACCAGCCACCA
>NW_020442378.1:0-1622 GCF_000699045.2 Agrilus planipennis
AAAATGCTTTAATGTTGCAACACTAGCACAGTAAAAGGAAATTACACTTTTCACTCAAGAATCGTAACGCATGGTACTTCAGATTCCAGAACTTGAACTAATAATTAGACCACTGCCTATTAGCGTTCGATTGGTCACCCAGGCATAAATGGCTAACTCTAACAGATAATGTTTCATTTCTCTTCTGTCTTCATTTCGTCAGTCTCTTCTTTCTTTTCCTAACTACCACCCATCTATTCCCACGACTCCTACAAGAAAGCTGAAGAAGACCTTTTCTCCTACCTTGCACTAAACTGTTAGTCGAAAAAGCCACCCACCCACGGAAATGAAAGACGCAAAAGTATTAAGACTTTTTTGTCTGTCTTGAACAAATGAATTGTATAGCCCACGAAACGCAGGTACAAAGTAAAACTCGCAAGCCTAAAATCTGAAGTATAAATAGTTCCTGACACAACGGTTGCTGACCAAGCGGTATGGCCTAGAGGTTTAGACCATTGCTTAGTATTCAGGAGGACGCCGGTTCTATTCCAGGGCCGTCTGCCTTGGTCCAGGTTTTTCTATAGTTTCCTTGGATACTACTTGGACTTAGGCAAATGCTAGAACATTAAATATTCCACAGATAATCTTTCATTCTCTTCTGTCTTCATTTCGTCCGTCTCATCTTTGTCACCCGAACCACCACCCACCCATTCCCACGATTCCTAAAAGGAGACTGAAGAGGGCCTTCCACCCTACCTTCCGGCATAGTCAGGAGGGACTGCCCGCCCACCAGCATTAGTGGCTGGTGGACGGCTACTGTTCGTGCTTTTTGTTTGACTAATTTTATACCGTTTATACAAACCTGCAAAGAAACATGCTGAGCCATCGTCAGACCCCACGCATGCATCACTCTCTGCATCGGTTGGTAGTAAATCCCTTCCGAAATCGTCGAAAATTTTCAGTTTACCTCCATGATGACTTCTTAGCTTATTGGTTTCTGCAGGATTTGACCCGTAAATGACTGAACCGTCTAAGTAATGTGTAACTTTATTCATCTAAAATCAGAACATAAATCAAATACAATTTGAACTTGCTTAGTTATTATTCTATATTTGTGTGTATCTTATTACTTGTAGGTACCTAGCAAAATTTTGTTAATTCATGAAATAAGCAACGAACATCTCATGAAATAGAGAATTATTTCATTTGCATAGGTATTTCATGGAATAGATGGACCACATTTCTGTAGACAAAAGAAAGAGCTTGACCACGACAGCACTTTTCGTACCATAATCTTGTTAGATCACGAAATAAGTGATATCATGGTCATGCTCTTCTTTTTGTTTACAGGAATGTAGACCTTAAAAAAACTCTTCGATGTGCATATTTTAGTACAGGAAAGTCACCTTATATGGGGCTCCTCTCCAGATTGCATTATATTTCTATCATTTTTTGAAATAACAGTGTAATATTTGAAAAAATTTATTAAAGTTAGAGTGTATTAAAATACTTTTAGCTACTGCGTTTTAGAAAATACCATAAATGGCGCGGTAAACGCCATCTGTAGTACGATGCTACATTTTAGGATTACGTATGCTCCAACAAGGTCCATTTAAATATATGGATATCTACTTGCTGAAACG
>NW_020442378.1:1784-2719 GCF_000699045.2 Agrilus planipennis
TGCGACGCGCTGATGAGATCCAAAAAGATCGAAATCGCGATCCGCGTCTGGCAGTTTCGACAGAATACAGACCACTTCGAATTATTTTAAACAAAAGACTTCCTGTCCGGACCCCATATTAGGAAATAATAATAAAGGAAGACCATTTTAAAAGAATTAATTTATCTTGGTTACCTGTTCCGCATATCCAAGTGTACAGTCATGTCTTGGCGCTATAACAGACCTAACGAAATTCATGCAACGTTGTTCAAAGTACCAATAGAATGGATCCTCCTTTGGAATCTCAATCGGCATGCATGCTGGATGTCTGTCATCAACAGGTATTTCTCCGCTACCTTCCTTAAGACAACAGGATATTGCTTCTCCATTCTCTAAAGAGAAAAAATACTTTCACAACTAGACATAAATATATATTACTGAGAGGAGAATTTTTAAATCCGTCAATCAGTCATTTATTAAAATAATTCATTTACCAAACCCTTGTATTTTAAGGAGTTTGAATTACAGTGATTCTAAGCACTTGTAAACTAATTTTTGAATTGGTTTAAGTATAAATGAAATAATCGCTGGATGTATAATAAATAGCACCGTACCATTCAAAAATCATTTATTGATGAGTCTGGGTTACCTTTACTAAATTGCAAATACATGGAAAGCGATCCGTCTATTTTTTTTTTTTGGGACTACTGATTAACTTTTACGAAAAGCTCTGAATGTGGTTAATTTTTAATTAGAAGATGTCATTATTAAGTAAGGAAAATTCCCCCCCCCCTCTCCACTGTTACCTAACTAAACAGATCTCTATTACCGTGACATTTAATACTCCCTAAGTGACTGTTAATACGTTGGTCAACCAACAACGACGGGTATTTTGCCTTGATCGATCCCGATTCCGACCGTGTTTTTTTTTTGATACTAAAAAATTATGACACAAC
>NW_020442379.1:0-1045 GCF_000699045.2 Agrilus planipennis
ATCGATTATTTCGGCCATTTATTTAATACCCCTTCAACGCATAGAGCTGTAGATTCGTCGATTTCTTTGGTGTATCACACCTCAGAATCGCGTCAAGATAGGTACATGAGAAAGCCATCAATCGACGTATCACGTCCTGCAACGATGATTTCGGCTATGTATTTAATACTCCTTCACCGCATTGAGCTGTAGATTTGTCGAGTAATTTGGTGAATAACTGCTCAGAAATGCTGCAAGATAGGTCCATGAAAATGTCATAAATCGACGTATTACGTCCTCTCACGACGATTTCAACCATTCATTTTATTCTCCATCCACGCACAGAAGCGGTAGATTCGTTGGTGTATCACACCTCAGGCACATTATCCTCCTCACTTGCAGAGAGGTAGCATGTTCCTCGAGGACTTTGGTGGACCACTGCCTAGCAACGCATAAGGTGAGGTTCATGAAAATGTCATAAATCGACGAATCACGTGCTCCAACGATGTTTTCGACTATTCATTCAGTTCTCCTACAACGCATTGAAGCTGTAGATTCGTCGAGTACTTTGGTGAACTAAATAAATACAAAACTGTACAAGATTACTAAAATGAAAAATTCAAGTTGCCTGAATGAAATAAAATGTTAATGATAACTTCTGGAATGTGAATCTGAATCTAAATGAATAATTGTGAAAAATAAATGCTGAATGCTGAATGTTGAATGAATAATAAGTGATAAATGCAGAATGTCTGTTTTTGGGTGAACATGCATATTTATATGCGGGTGAGAATAGTGCACACTATGGCACAGAGGGTGCAAATCTCCATAGTAACAGGGTCGTTACTCTAATTCAGGTAAATGTACAACTACCTTTTGGCAAAACCCAATTACCTGAACGATAGTGATACATACAACTTTTGGTAAATATACTGCTAGAAAGTTTAAATATAAATACACTATTACTTACGTTCTACGAAAAGGAATTTGATGAAATTAAATTATAGAAATAAAAAAGTTTAAAATAACTATAACCTACTAAAAAATATACACAAGTCTTAACAAT
>NW_020442379.1:1147-5585 GCF_000699045.2 Agrilus planipennis
CTGTAGCCACTCTCTGTAGTCGTATATGATGAGAGATGTGACTATCAAAGTTGTGGTTCTGAGAAGAACCGATTTAGTAATACCGTTGGACACATTATCTGCATCTTTGATGATCCCAAGGGTTGACACTTTATCAGCATCAGAATAAGAGTGAGCCTGGTGTTAGACTAATTTTATTGAATATTTACAGGCTATTTATACTAAATTATTTACATGGTTTTATATGGTGAGGAACATTTCAGCACAATACATTTGTGTGTGTATTTGCTGTTGACCCAGTTAGTCGCAGTGTGTCGCGACCTAACTAAGTCAGCACAAATGTAGACGCTTGATTGATACACACAATAAATGTTTTTCGCTATACCGAGTGTTCCCACAATACCAAATGTATAGCAAATTTCAACAGTCGTATTATTGGAATAAAAGCAGCGCCGAACTCGTGCTTACACCAGATTTGTTTAAGAAACGTGCACTGTTAGCGGTAATTGATTGCTTACACCAAAGTGAAACGATTAAAAACGGTGCTGTTGATATTCGATTAGAATTTGAAACTGCTGAAGATGTAGCTGCTAAAACGTAGGCGTATTGTCTAATTATTCACGAAAGATTTGTAAATAACAATCCACTTACAAGTGTTGTGCGTATTTTATAAAAAAATGCCCGTTAAAATTAAATACAGGTGCCCCAAATGTAAAGGTGAAACTGGTGAACCTGATACGGGTTGTATTCCTTGCAATTTTACAGAGTATATCAAGACCAAAACTTGACATAAACACATTTCAACAACCTATTTTACTGAAAAAGGTCCCTCAGCTGATAAGAATTACTCATAAGTTCGTATCAGTATCATGTGACCTAGTTTTATGTGTTTATTATTATTATTATCTGTTTTCAATANTTGAAGCTGTAGATTCGTCGAGTTCTTTGGTGAATCACTGCTCAGTAACGCGGCTAGATATGATCATGAAAATGTCATTAATTGACATACTACGTCCTCTCACGACGATTTCAATCATTCATTTTATTCTCCTTCCACGCACAGAAACTGTAGATTCGTCGAGTACTTTTGTGTATAACACTTCAGACACGCGTGAAGATAGGTACATGGGAAAGTCATCAATCGTGCGTCAACGCTTTGAAGATGTAGATTCGTCGAGCTCTTTGGTGTACTACTGCTCAGAAACGCGGCATGATAGGTTCAGAAAAATGTCATAAATCGACGTATTACGTCGTCTCACGACGTTTTCAGTCATTTATGTAGTAACCCTTCAACGTATAGAACTGTAGATTCGTGGAGTACTTTGATGTATCACATCTCAGACACGTGTCAAGATAGGTACATGAGAAAGTCATCAATCGACGTATCACGTCCTCTAACGACGAAATAGACCATTCGCCTGATTCTCCTTACATGCGGTGAAGTAGTAGGTTCCTCGAGTACTTTGGTGGACTACTGTCTAGAAACGCATAAGGTAAGGTTCCTGAAAATGTCATAAATAGACGCATCACGTTCTCCAACGATGATTTCTGCTATTCACTTAATTCTCCTTCAACGCACTGAAGCTGTAGATTCGTCGAGTTTTTTGGTGTACCACTGCTCAGAAACGCGGCAAGATATGTTCATGAATATGTAATAAATCGACGTATTACGGCCTCTCACGACGATTTAAATCATTCATTTTATTCTCCTTCCACGCACAGAAGCTGTAGATTTATCGAGTCCTTTGGTGTTTCACACGACAGAATCGCGTAAGGATAGGTTCATAAGAATGTCATCCACTTACGTATCACGTCCTCTCACGACAATATAGACCATTCACATTATTCTCCTTAAATGCAGAGAAACAGCAGGTTCCTCAAGTACTTTGTTAGACGACTGCCTAGAAACGCATAAGGTAAGGTTCATGAAAATTTCATGAATCGACGTATTACGCCCTCTCACGACACTTGTGATCTTTCATTTTATTCTCCTTCCACGCACAAAAGCTTTAGATTCGTCGAGTCTTTTCGTGTATCGCACCTCAGAGTCGCGTCAAGGTAGGTTCATGAGAAAGTTATCAATCGACGTATGACGTCCTCCAACGAGGATTTAGACCATTCACTTTATTCTCCTTACATGCAGAGAAGCAGCAGGTTCTTCATGTACCTTGGCGGACTACTTCTTAGAATCGCATAGGGTATGGTTCATGAAAGTATCATAAATCGACGCATCACGTGCTCCAACGATGATTTCGGCCATTCACTTAAGTCTCCTTCAACGCACTGAAGCTGTAGATTGGTCGAGTTCTTTGATGTACCACTTCTCAGAAACGCGGCAAGATAGGTTCATGAAAATGTCATAAATCGACGTATTACGTCCTCGCACGACGATTTCAGCCATTCATTTTATTCTCCATCCACGCACAGAAGCTGTAGATTCGTTGCGTCCTTTGGTGTATCACACCTCAGGCACGTGTCAAAATAGGTTCATGAGAATTTCCACAATCGACGTACAACGATTTCAATCATTCATTTTAATCTCCTTCCACGCACAGAAACTGTAGATTCGTCGAGTACTTTTGTGTATTACACCTCAGACACGCGTCAAGATGGGTACATCGGAAAGTCATCAATCGTGCGTCAACGCATTGAAGCTGTAGATTCGTCGAGCTCTTTGGTGTACCACTGCTCAGAAACGCGGCATGATAGGTTCAGAAAAATGTCATAAATCGACGTATTACGTCGTCTCACGACGTTTTCAGTCATTTATGTAGTAACCCTTCAACGTATAGAGCTGTAGACTCGTGGAGTACTTTGATGTATCACATCTCAGACACGCGTCAAGATAGGTACATGAGAAAGTTATCAATCGACGTATCACGTCCTCTAACGACGATATAGACCATTCGCCTGATTCTCCTTACATGCGGTGAAGTAGCAGGTTCCTCCAGTACTTTGGTGGACTACTGCCTAGAAACGCATAAGGTAAGGTTCCTGAAAATGTCATAAATAGACGCATCATGTTCTCCAACGATGATTTCTGCTATTCACTTAGTTCTCCTTCAACGCACTGAAGCTGTAGATTCGTCGAGTTCTTTGGTGTGCCACTGCTCAGAATCGCGGCAAAATTGGTTTATGAAAATGACATTTATCGACGTATTACGTCTTCTCACGACGATTTCAGTCTTTCATTTTATTCTCCTTCCACGCACAGAAACTGTAGATTCGTCGAGTACTTTTGTGTATCACACCTCAGACACGCGTCAAGATAGGTACATGAAGCGGTAGATTCGTTGGTGTATCACACCTCAGGCACATTATCCTCCTCACTTGCAGAGAGGCAGCAGGTACCTCGAGGACTTTGGTAGATCACTCCCTAGCAACGCATAAGGTGACGTTCATGAAAATGTCATAAATCGACGCATCACGTGCTCCAACGATGTTTTCGGCTATTCATTCAGTTCTCCTACAACGCATTGAAGCTGTAGATTCGTCGAGTACTTTGGTGAACTAAATAAATACAAAACTGTACAAGATTACTAAAATGAAAAATGCAAGTTGCCTGAATGAAATAAAATGTTAATGATAACTGCTGGAATGTGAATCTGAATCTGAATGAATAATTGTGAATAATAAATGCTGAATCTTGAATGAATAATAAGTGATAAATGCAGAATGTCTGTTTTTGGGTGAACATGCATATTTATATGCGGGTGAGGATAGTGCACACTATAGCACAGAGGGTGCAAATCTCCATAGTAAAAGGGTCGTTACTCTAATTCAGGTAAATGTACAACTACCTTTTGGCAAAACCCAATTACCTGAACGATAGTGATACATACAACTTTTGGTAAATATACTGCTAGAAAGTTTGAATATAAATACACTATTACTTACGTTCTACGAAAAGGAATTTGATGAAATTAAATTATAGAAATAAAAAAGTTTAAAATAACTATAACCTACTAAAAAATATACACAAGTCTTAACAATCTGCCCCCTTGAAAAACCGTAAAGGTTTGAGTAAACAAGAAGAATAAGGGCTACAAGTTCATAATTTAACCTAAATCACTTCACTGAGCTGATTGTTCAATGGGTAACACACAAAAGTTTTTTACCGCACGTTTTACGACACCATCTTGTGTCTTGACTGTTGCAGCTCGCGGTATGTTATCAGTTCCGCACTGCACTTCTATCACTCTACTAAGTCCCCATTTTAGTGGTGGCAAATTATCTTCCCGGATGAGCACCAACGAATCCTTTTTTAGAAGAACAGACATATTCTGCTTCCATTTGGTCCTGGTTTGGAGTTCGGCCAGGTATTCCTTATTCCAGCGTTTCCAGAAAAGCTGGGTAAGTGCCTGTGTACGTTGAAAGCGAGACAACCTATTCTCGGGAATTTCTGTGATGTCTGGATCAGGTAACGACGATAGTTGTCTTCCAATTAAGAAGTGTCCAG
>NW_020442379.1:7167-15000 GCF_000699045.2 Agrilus planipennis
TGTATATATAACTGTAACATGTTGTATAAAATAAACTATTTCTGTTTTTCTTTTTTATGACCAAAGTGCAGATTAAACGAGTTGAACCATCGTTACAGTTATTTTACCAATAAAAGAATTTTATTTCCAAAGTTCATGTTGGAGGGAAAATTCAAGTTTAAACTGGCATAGCCTTGTCCACGCTCCATTTTGTTTCGACATTCTTGCGACATCTATTGAAAAAAAATTCAATAGACAAAAAACAATAGCTGCAAATTACACACACTTTTACAGAAAACGACGTTTTCAGTATTCTAGCGACATCTCGTTTGATAAAATTCAATAAGCAATAGCTTTAAGCGGGAAATTCAAATAAATACAGGCTCCAACCCCATTTTAGGACAATTCCAGAGGGTCTTGAAAAAGAGCTTCTGGTATTGTTGACAAAAGGGGCATGATCTAACCTCTTAAGATGAAGAATGACCTAGAAAGACCTTCTAAAGATCCAAAATTGGTAAGATGTTGATGGATGGACCATGGCCCAGATTTGGGGAGCCGCAACCCATATATGGGAGCCCGTCTGCCCCTCCATTCACGCATCAGATAGGTTCATCAGAATATCATTGATCGACGTATCACGTCCTCTAACGACGATTTAGGCAATTCACTTTCTTCTCCTTACATGCGTAGAGGCATTAGATTCCTCGAGGACTTTGGTGGACTACCGCCTAGAAACGCATTAAGTATGGTTCATAAAAATGTCATAAATCCACGCATCGCGTGCTGCAACGATGATTTCGGTCATTCACTTGATTCTCCCTCAACGCATAGAAGCTGTAGATTCTTTGGTGTACCACTGCTCAGAAACTCGGCAAGATAGGTTCATTAAAATGTCTTAAATCGACGTATTACGTCCTCTCACGATGATTTAGACCATTCATTTTATTCTCCTTCCACGCACAAGAGCTGTAGATTCGTCGAGTATTTTGGTGTATCGCACCTCAGAGTCGCTTCAAGGTAGGTTCATGAGAAAGTCATCAATCGACGTATCACGTCCTCCAACGAGGATTTTGACCATTAACATTATTCTCCTTACATGCAGAGAAGCAGCAGGTTTCTCAAGTACTTTGGTGGACTACTGCCTAGAAACGCATAAGGTAAATAAATCGACGCACCACGTGCTCCAACGATGATTTCGGTCATTCATTTAATTCTCCATCAACGCATAAAAGCTGTACATTCGATGGGTTCAGCAGCAGGGTCCTCGAGTACTTTTTTGGACTACTGCCTAGAAACGCACATGTTATGATTCATGAATATGTCTTATATCGACGAGTGACGTCCTACAACGATGATTTCGGCTATTGATTTAATTCTCCCACAACGCATAGAGCTGTAGATTCGTCGAGTTCTTTGGTGTACCACTGCTCAGAAACGCGACAAGATAGGTTCATGAAAATGTCTTAAATCGACATATTACATCCTCTCACGACGATTTAAATCATTCATTGTATTATCCTTCCACAAACAGAAGCTGTAGATTCGTCGAATCCTTTGGTGTATCGCACCTCAGAATCGCGTCAAGATAGGTACATGAGAATATCATCAATCGACGTATCACGTCATCCATCGATTATTTCGGCCATTTATTTAATACCCCTTCAACGCATAGAGCTCTAGATTCGTCGAGTAGTTTGGTGAATAACTGCTCAGAAACGCTGCAAGATAGGTCCATGAAAATGTCATAAATCGACGTATTACGTCCTCTCACGACAATTAAGATTATTCACTTTATTCTCCTTACATGCAGAGAAGCAGCAGGTTCCTCAACTACTTTGGTGGACTACTGCCTAGAAACGCATAAGGTAAGGTTCACAAAAATGTCATAAATCGAGGCATCACGTTCTTCAACGATGATTTCGGCAATGCACTTAACTCATCTTCAACGCATTGAAGCTGTAGATTCGTCGAGCTCTTTGGTGTACCGCTGATCAGAAACAAAGAATAATAGGTACATGAGAAGGCCATTAATCGACGTATTACGTCCTCTCACGACGAGTTAAATCATTCATTTTATTCTCCTTTCACGCACAGAAGCTGTACATTCGTCGAGTCTTTTGGTGTATCACACCACAGAATCGCGTGAGGATAGGTACATGAGGAAGTCATCAATCGACGTATCACTTCCTCTAACTACGATTTAGGCTATTCGCTTGATTCTCCTTACATGCGGAGAAGCAGCAGATTCCTCGAGTACTTTGGTGGACTACTGCCTAGAAACGAAATAAGGTAAGGTTCATGAAAATGTCATAAATCGACGTGTCACGTCCTCCAACGATGATTTCGATTATTCATTTTATTCTCCTTCAACGCATAGAAGCTGGAGATTCGTTGCGTTTTTGGTGTATCACACCTCAGACACGCGTGAAGATAGGTTATTGAGAATATCATCAATCGACGGATCGAGTTCTTTGGTGTACCACTGCTCAGAAACTCGGCAAGATAGGTTCATAAAAATGTCATAATTCGACGTGTTACCTCCCCTCACGACGACTTACAACATTCATTTGATTCTCCTTCGACGCACAGAAACTGTTGATTCGTCCAGTCCTGGTGTTTTACAGCTCAGAATAGCGTCAATATAGGCTCATGAGAAAGTCTTCAATCGACGTATCACGTCTTCCAACGACGATTTAGAACAACGCACAGAAGCAGCAGATTCCTCGTTAATTTTGGTGGACTACTGCCTAGAAACGCAAAGGTAAGGTTCATGAAAATGTCATAAATCGACGCATTACGTGCTCCAACGATGATTTCGGTCATTCACTTAAGTCTCCTGCAACACATTGAAGCTGTTGCTTCGTCGAGCTCTTTGGTGTACCACTGCTCAGAAACGCGGCAAGATAGGTTCATAAAAATGTCATAAATCGACGTATTACGTCCTCTCACTACGATTTAGATCCTTCATTTTATACTCCATCCACGCACAGAAGCTGTAGATTCGTTGCGTCCTTTGGTGTATCACATCTCAGGCACGCGTCAAGATAGGTTCATGAGAATATCATCAATCGACGTATCACGTCCCCAAACGACGATTGATACCATTCACTTTATCCTCTTTACTTGCAGAGAGGCAGCAGGCTCCTAGAGGACTTAGGTAGACCACTGCCTAGCAACGCATAAGGTAAGGTTCACGAAAATGTCATGAATCGACACATCACGTGCTCAACGATAATTTCGGCCATTCACTTAATTCTCTTTCAGCGCATTGAAGCTGTAAATTCGTCGAGCTCTTTGAAGTGCCACTGCTCAGAAATGCGGCAAGATAGGTTCATGAAAATGTCATAAATCGACGTATTACGTCCTCTCACGACGATCTAAATCATTCATTTTATTCTCCTTCCACGCACACATGATGTAGATTTATCGAGTCCTTTGGTGTATCACACGACAAAATCGCGTAAGGATAGGTTCATAAGAATGTCATCCATCGACGTATCACGTCCTCTCACGACAATATAGATCATTCGCATTATTCTCCTTAATTGCAGAGAAACAGCAGGTTCCTCAAGTACTTTGTTGGACGACTGCAAAGTAATGCATAAGGTAAGGTTCATGAAAATTTCATAAATCGACGTATTACGGCCTCTCACGACACTTGTGATCTTTCATTTTATTCTCCTTCCACGCACAAAAGCTGTAGATTCGTCGAGTCTTTTCGTGTATCGCACCTCAGAGTCGCGTCAAGGTAGGTTCATAAGAAAGTTATCAATCGACGTATGACGTCCTCCAACGAATATTTAGACCATTCACTTTATTCTCCTTACATGCAGAGAAGCAGCAGGTTCCTCATGTATTTTGGCGAACTACTTCTTAGAAGCGCATAGGGTATGGTTCATGAAAGTGTCATAAATCGACGCATCACGTGCTCCAACGGTGATTTCGGCCATTCACTTAATTCTCCTTCAACGCACTGAAGCTGTAGATTGGTCGAGTTCTTTGGTGTACCACTTCTCAGAAACACGGCAAGATAGGTTCATGAAAATGTCATAAATCGACGTATTACGTCCTCTCGCGACGATTTCAGCAATTCATTTTATTCTCCATCCACGCACAGAAGCTGTAAGTTTGTTGCGTCCTTTGGTGTATCACACCTCAGGCACGTGTCAAGATAGGTTCATAAGAATATCTACAATCGACGTACAACGTTCCCTAACCACGATTCCGACCATTCACATTAACGTCATCACTTGTAGAGAGGCAACTGGTTCCTCGAAGACTTTGGTAGACCACTGCCTAGCAAAGCATAAGGTAAGGTTCATGAAAATGTCATAAATCGACGCATCACGAGCTCCAACGACGATTTCGGCTATTCACTTAATTCTCCTACAACGCATTGAAGCTGTAGGTTCGTCGAGTACTTTGGTGTATCACAGCTCAGACACGCGTCAGAACAGGTACATGAGAAAGTTATCAATCGACATATCAAGTCCCCTAACGACGATTGAGACTATTCACATTATCCTCCTTACTTGCAGAGAGGCAGCAGGTTCCTCGAGGACTTTGGTGGACCATTGCCTAGAAACGCAAAAGGTAAGGTTCATGTAAATGTTATAAATCGACGCATCACGTGCAGCAACGATGATTTCGTTCATTCACTTAATTCCCCTGCAACACATTGAAGCTGTAGATTCGTCGAGTTTTTTGGTGAACCACTGCTCAGAAACGCGGCAAGATAGGTTCATGAAAATGTCTTAAATCGACGTATTACGTCCTCTCACGACGATTTGGATCATTCATTTTATTCTCCTTCCACGCACAAGAGCTGTAGATTCGTCGAGTCTTTTGGTGTATCGCACCTCAGAGTCGCTTCAAGGTAGGTTCATAAGAAAGTCATCAATCAACGTATCACGCCCTGCAACGAGGATTTTGACCATAAACTTTATTCTCCTTACATGCAGAGAAGCAGCAGGTTTCTCAAGTATATTTGGTGGAATACTGCCTAGAAACGCATAAGGTAAGGTTCATGGGAATGTCATAAATCGACGCATGACGTGCTAAAACGATGATTTCGGTCATTCACTTAATTATCCTGCAACCCATTGAAGCTGTAGATTCGTCGAGTTCTTTGGTGAATCACTGCTCAGTAACGCGGCTAGATATGATCATGAAAATGTCATTAATTGACATACTACGTCGTCTCACGACGTTTTCAGTCATTTATGTAGTAACCCTTCAACGTATAGAGCTGTAGATTCGTGGAGTACTTTGATGTATCACATCTCAGACACGTGTCAAGATAGGTACATGAGAAAGTCATCAATCGACGTATCACGTCCTCTAACGACGAAATAGACCATTCGCCTGATTCTCCTTACATGCGGTGAAGTAGTAGGTTCCTCGAGTACTTTGGTGGACTACTGTCTAGAAACGCATAAGGTAAGGTTCCTGAAAATGTCATAAATAGACGCATCACGTTCTCCAACGATGATTTCTGCTATTCACTTAATTCTCCTTCAACGCACTGAAGCTGTAGATTCGTCGAGTTTTTTGGTGTACCACTGCTCAGAAACGCGGCAAGATATGTTCATGAATATGTAATAAATCGACGTATTACGGCCTCTCACGACGATTTAAATCATTCATTATATTCTCCTTCCACGCACAGAAGCTGTAGATTTATCGAGTCCTTTGGTGTTTCACACGACAGAATCGCGTAAGGATAGGTTCATAAGAATGTCATCCACTTACGTATCACGTCCTCTCACGACAATATAGATAGATAGCAGGTTCCTCGAGTACTTTGGTGGACTACTGCCTAGAAACGCATAAGGTATGGTTCATGAAAGTGTCATAAATCGACGCATCACGTGCTCCAACGATGATTTCGGTCATTTACTTAACTCTCCTTCAACGCACTGAAGCTGTAGATTCGTCGAGTTCTTTGATGTACCACTGTTCAGAAACTCGGCAAGATAGGTTCATGAAAATAACATTAATCGACGTATTACGTCCTCTCACGACGATTTCAACCATTCATTTTATTCTCCATCCACGCACAGAAGCGGTAGATTCGTTGGTGTATCACACCTCAGGCACATTATCCTCCTCACTTGCAGAGAGGCAGCAGGTACCTCGAGGACTTTGGTAGATCACTCCCTAGCAACGCATAAGGTGACGTTCATGAAAATGTCATAAATCGACGCATCACGTGCTCCAACGATGATTTCTGCTATTCACTTAATTCTCCTTCAACGCATGGAAGCTGTGGATTCGTCGAGTTCTTTGGTGAACCACTGCTCAGAAACGCGGCAAGATATGTTCATGAATATGTAATAAATCGACGTATTACGGCCTCTCACGACGATCTAAATCATTCATTTTATTCTCCTTCCACGCACAGAAGCTGTAGATTTATCGAGTCCTTTGGTGTTTCACACGACAGAATGGCGTAAGGATAGGTTCATAAGAATGTCATCCACTTACGTATCACGTCCTCTCACGACAATATAGACCATTCACATTATTCTCCTTAAATGCAGAGAAACAGCAGGTTCCTCAAGTACTTTGTTAGACGACTGCTTAGAAACGCATAAGGTAAGGTTCATGAAAATTTCATGAATCGACGTATTACGCCCTCTCACGACACTTGTGATCTTTCATTTTATTCTCCTTCCACGCACAAAAGCTGTAGATTCGTCGAGTCTTTTCGTGTATCGCACCTCAGAGTCGCGTCAAGGTAGGTTCATAAGAAAGTTATCAATCGACGTATGACGTCCTCCAACGAATATTTAGACCATTCACTTTATTCTCCTTACATGCAGAGAAGCAGCAGGTTCCTCATGTATTTTGGCGAACTACTTCTTAGAAGCGCATAGGGTATGGTTCATGAAAGTGTCATAAATCGACGCATCACGTGCTCCAACGGTGATTTCGGCCATTCACTTAATTCTCCTTCAACGCACTGAAGCTGTAGATTGGTCGAGTTCTTTGGTGTACCACTTCTCAGAAACACGGCAAGATAGGTTCATGAAAATGTCATAAATCGACGTATTACGTCCTCTCGCGACGATTTCAGCAATTCATTTTATTCTCCATCCACGCACAGAAGCTGTAAGTTTGTTGCGTCCTTTGGTGTATCACACCTCAGGCACGTGTCAAGATAGGTTCATAAGAATATCTACAATCGACGTACAACGTTCCCTAACCACGATTCCGACCATTCACATTAACGTCATCACTTGTAGAGAGGCAACTGGTTCCTCGAAGACTTTGGTAGACCACTGCCTAGCAAAGCATAAGGTAAGGTTCATGAAAATGTCATAAATCGACGCATCACGAGCTCCAACGACGATTTCGGCTATTCACTTAATTCTCCTACAACGCATTGAAGCTGTAGGTTCGTCGAGTACTTTGGTGTATCACACCTCAGACACGCGTCAGAACAGGTACATGAGAAAGTTATCAATCGACATATCAAGTCCCCTAACGACGATTGAGACTATTCACATTATCCTCCTTACTTGCAGAGAGGAAGCAGGTTCCTCGAGGACTTTGGTGGACCACTGCCTAGAAACGCAAAAGGTAAGGTTCATGTAAATGTTATAAATCGACGCATCACGTGCAGCAACGATGATTTCGTTCATTCACTTAATTCCCCTGCAACACATTGAAGCTGTAGATTCGTCGAGTTTTTTGGTGAACCACTGCTCAGAAACGCGGCAAGATAGGTTCATGAAAATGTCTTAAATCGACGTATTACGTCCTCTCACGACGATTTGGATCATTCATTTTATTCTCCTTCCACGCACAAGAGCTGTAGATTCGTCGAGTCTTTTGGTGTATCGCACCTCA
>NW_020442380.1:0-1248 GCF_000699045.2 Agrilus planipennis
TCTGTGGAAAGTAGGTTATTTAAAAATGCCTGTGTACATCCTATCATTAATCTTCTACCCAAATGTTTTTGGCACACGCTCTTGTTACGTAACTAACTCCAACCTTTATACAAACCCGCTTAATATATCATTGAGGAAACAAAGAAATTAATTGAACTAAATTGAAATTGTATTATTGAGCAAATATTATAAAGCATTTGATTACCATTGAAAACATATGTTATTGAACTCGATCCAAAATATATTTTGTGAAAGAAAACAAATCAATAAAGAATCTACAAAAAATATATATAATAGGATGCATTAAATAGTGACAGAGCGAACAGAATTATGAGTCACTTTATGTAATGTTTAAGTAAATGTCCGTTGTATGTAGACACAAAATAAAAGTTTTTACGTACGTAGTTTAACTGCGTACACAATATAGCTATTTGCATTTATTTCGGAATAAAAAATATGACTGCAATCATCGGCACGGTGAGTACATATGTATATATAATTAATCTCGTCATCTGATAACTTTCGATTTTAAGTGGGTCAGCTGAAGGTAAAGGTAAATTATATTTCACGCAAGTGCAAGTACATTAAAATACATAGCTCCTAATAAAATTTCGTAACGTAGACAAACAAGACACACCTCTCGTATTTTCTATGTTTCACTGAATTCAGTGAATTTGGCTTAATGTGATAATTATTTATTAATTGAAGTAATACTTATCAATAAATATGTTATAGGAATATTTAGAATGATATATATACCAAATATAAAGTAGGGAAATAAGTTTTTTTTACGCGTTTGGGAGTTTGTATTTTTTTTAGGAATACGCTCTAATAAAGGTGCAGTTACACGGCTCACGGCGCGTTTCGCCGCGGATTGTCTGTATTGGTACATATTGGCTCGCTCCCTTGCGGACCTCGACAGTCATAAGGCCCATGATGACGCAAACTCCGGACCCTTTTTCAAGGAATACATTTAACGGAATAACTGCATTATACATAGTGTTAACCTTTTTGCACCCGATTTGATAAACAGTTTCCTTTGATACTATAGGGTTGTTCGGAAAGTCATTTCGTTTTTTTTTTGTGGAAATGAAAGACAGTTTTCGTATAATAAACAAATACTTTATTAAATTATATATTGACCGTTCTGGTCCAACACCTTTTGCCATCTTTCTGGTAGTAGCATAATTCCACGCTCATAAAATTTTTGGTCTTTGCTGGCAAAAAACTGATCGAGGAGGTTTTTGA
>NW_020442380.1:1962-3225 GCF_000699045.2 Agrilus planipennis
ACATCAAAATTGCCGGATCGAAATTTACGAACCCAGTTCTGCAACTGGCGTACTGTCAACACACCTTCTCCATACACATCAGTCAATTTCTTTCTGGCTTGAACAGCATTTTTACCCTTTCTGTAGTAAAACAGTCGATATGTCGAAAATGCTGCTTATCGCTCTCCATATTTAAAAGGGCACCAACCAAAAACTACTGCGTAGAATTAATTGGAATTTTTCAAACACAAGCCTCGCTATATGAGCTCTCAAAGCATATAAAAATTATACGGCTTAAATATGAAGTTGGGTGCAAAAGAATACAATTAAATCCTCTGTCGGGAAAAAATCAAATGACTTTCCGAACAACCCTATATTTACCGACAATGTCTGGAAAAGAACGGGCCAGTACGGACCTTCTTGCGCTGCGCCACGCCGAATCTGCTCGCCGGATCATGGGTCGTGTAATAAAGACGCACTTACACGGTCCGTGACGCAGAACGGACAACCGGTCCTGCTCTGTTATGAACCCCAATGGATTTTGAAACGATTATTTGAAAATGTAGAGTCAATAAAAATGAATCGGTGGTTGTGCAGCAGCTTACACTATAATAAATAAGGTTGATGTTCAATGGACCTTAACAATCACAAAAGTAATTAAACTAGACCAAATAGCAGCGATCTAGAGATAGGACCGTTGCCATTGTTAAGTAAAATTTTTATGAATGTACAAATTTTCAAAATACTCTAGTAAAAAATTATTCTTAACCTCCCTAACTAACTTAAGATTATTAATATTAATATTATGCTCTTCAGTAAGAATATATTGGACAACAACTCTCTACCAAACCGTGCATGAGCTAAATGCTCCTTAAATCTAGTTTTGATTGAGCGTCTAGTTTGTCCAATATATTTTTTACTACAGTCATTACAGCTATTTAGCTGCTAATTAAATATCAAAAAACTTTAAAAAGGAATAAGTACCACATTTGTTCTAGTTTCACGTTAAACACTCTGTACATATAATGTAATATTAACCGTAAATAAAATAACAGTAAAAACACAAAATTTGTATGATACGATTAGAGAAAGGTATATAATCAGTGGATAAATGAATTACCTCCGATTCCAATTTAATTTCTGTGGAAAGTAGGTTATTTAAAAATGCCTGTGTACATCCTATCATTAATCTTCTACCCAAATGTTTTTGGCACACGCTCTTGTTACGTAACTACCGACTGTTACAAATATAATAAATAATTTTATCTCTGTTTGTATTTTTAT
>NW_020442381.1:0-7965 GCF_000699045.2 Agrilus planipennis
AAATAATAATACAAGCAGTATAAACGTTTATTACAAGCAATTTGGCAATAAAAATTTGACAAAAAAACAATTGTTAAATTTTTATAAAGTATCTTTAATAAAATCCCATCATATATAAAACTTATGATTTCGTTCATAGATCTTCAATCTGCATATTGATCGTATTGTTACTCTTTTTCACTTCAGAATTTTTGTGGTCACCAGGTACCGATTCTTCTCTACAATGGTATGGAGCATTGATTGCTGCTTTTGCGGTAGGGGGTTGCGCTTGCATTTGTGTATGTACGGGTGGCGCAGAATGCACGAGCCTTCCTATCAGAGAACTTGGCCTTTCTTTTGTTACTTTGACCCATTCGTGAGTCAAAACCCTGTCAAGGGTCAGACGTAATGTTATGTCGGGTTCCAAAATGCTCCTCACTATCGATTTTGCTGCCGATGAAATTGAATCACGAACTCGCGATCTAAAAACCCAATTTCGAGTCATTTGATCTTTCAAGAGTTTTCTCAAATTTGAGTCGTCAAAAGGCATAGATGCATTCAGCATTATGAACAAGATTATTCCTAAACTCCATACGTCAGACAGTTTGGGGTTGTAAGGTGTACCGTTTACAACTTCAGGCGCTGCGTAAGCTGCCGATCCGCAATATGTCTGACTCAGTACCCGACGACCGTCCCCGTCCACACAAAACCTAGCGAATCCAAAGTCTGCCAATTTAACATTGAACCGTTTTGATAACAATATATTTTCACATTTTAAATCCCGATGAGCAATGTTTTTGTTGTGAAGATACTGTAAACCTGTCGCCATTTGGCGAAACCATAATTTTGCTTGCTGTTCAGGAACGACACCATTTCGTTTTATAAAATCCAAAAGATCCCCATTGTCGGCGTACCTATTGATAAACACAATTATTATTTTATTCCTCCAAATACTGACAGTATGCGTTCAATGTACGTTTGAGTGCGAAAACGTCTGTGACTTTATAGATAAATAGTATAATCAATAGGTCATCTAATTTTAATGAACGATACCAATAATCATAGTATGCTAGTCTGATTTGGATAATACAATTAATCTTTTAAAAAATTTAGTGTGATTAATAATTCTTTTTTATAAGTATGACGGACAAACTGTCGCGTTGCTGAACCAGGCCCGTAGCTAGGATTTCTTTTTCGAATGGGAGGTCGATCAGTTTGGTAAATAGCCATGAATATGGCACTGTTGTACCGATTTCATGTTTTAGTCAGAGAGGACAACTCTATATGGAACCCCTGGATGAGTTTCGTGAACTAGCTTCGCATAGTTTATGCTTGAAAACTATTGAAAGTGACGCTAACGCTTTTTCGCAACAATGGAAAAAGACGAGTATCCAGCTGTGCTACCCAAATAGAAAATTGAGTTGAAACAAGTTTGTGGGGAATCAGTACCTGCACTTAAGACTTTTTATTACTGGATAAATGAATTTAAATATGGTCGTAAGACCACTAGTTTTGGGGTTTACTAGGTGTCACCATCGACTATTTAGAAAGAGATAAAATAGGGACTGGCCTTTAGTACGCAGTGTCATTGGAGCATTTAAATGGTGAATTGAAAGAGAAGGAGAAGGTACAATGCACCTGTGATAGTAAAAGTGTATGAGTTAGACTTCTAATTACTCCCTCATACACCTTGTTCCCTAGATATAACCTCGTGTGACTTTTTCCCATAGACATAGAGAATGGACTGAGCAATACCGAGCGGCATGGGATAAAGGTTTAGACCATTGCTTAGCATTCGGGAGGACGCCGGTTCGATTCCGGGTCCGTCTGCCTTGGTTCAAGTATTTCTAAGGTTTCCTTGGATCACCTAGGCAAATGCTGGGGCAATAACATTCCACAGATAATCTTTCATTCTCTTCTGTCTTCATTTCGTTCGTCTCAATTTTCTCACCCGAACCACCACCCACCCATTCCCACGATTCCTGAAAGCTGGCTGAAGAGGGCCTTCCGCCCTACCTTCCGGCGTAGTCCGGAGGGACTGCCCGCCCACCAGCATTACTGGGTGGTGGGAATGAAACACCCAAAAGAAAGAAGAAGAAAAAAACTGAGCAATACTCTTTGTGAAATTGACCACTCTCTAGATAAAAACTTGTTTCTTTCCCTCTTTCTTTATCTCATTCGTAACCAGTAAAAAAAATACTAGTCGCACGATCGCTTTGTCTCTCTCTCACACGTTTCTGTCTGCATTTACCTTACAGCAAGGATCGAGAATGCGTAGTCCATCCTCTACGTCTATGCTTTTTTTGTTTCCTAACCTGAGGGCATAAAGAACAGGAAGAATGTTCCAACAAATGTATTGAGTTCATTGGAGATTATGTAGAAAAATACTTTTTTTTTGTTGTTTTCTATGACTTTTATCAAATTTATTGTTCCACCCTCATATTAAACATACGACAACACTTCAAGNACTAGATGCACGAAATACCATTCATTTATAAGTAAAATAAGCTGAAAATTTAATTGTTTGATCCTTAACCCTTTTCTTTGCACTTCGTTGCTCAGGTTTGCCTAAATTACATAGATAAAAATATTAAAAACAAAAGCATAGATTCTACACTTTATTTTAAAAGCATAGAAAAGCCAAGAGCAGAAGCATAGATTACAAACTTTATACTAAGCATAGATAATTAAAGGCTAAGGTCAAAAGAAAGAACCATAGACGCAAGATAGCGTTAATGTGTGCTATGGATAAATAGGGTGAGTTCCTTTAAACTAATATGCAGAAGAAAGGAAAATAACAAATTCACGAACTACCGTCAATAAAATCTTCCAGATTCAACATAAAATATTTGATAAAACGTTAAATGTATTTAATATCAGATATAATTAATTCCCTAGTGAAAAAGATGTGCATAGCACGTTACAGTGATGAGGAACACTTTTCTATTTACCTATATCAATTTATAAAACTTGTATTTTAACCTTAATAGACTGCAAAACCGTTCTAATTGTAAGTGAAAAGTCAAGAACAAACAATTAAGTGCAACAAGTACAAATCGAACCTAAATGAAAAATCAACAGCAAACAATAAAGTCTTAACAAGAAGAATAGCAGAATGAACCTATAATTTATCGGTCAAGAAAAACAAATGAACTAGGCTACTAAATAAATAACTCATGAAATGAAGTAAAAACTCTCACCAAAACGCAAGTAGAATACTAAGCATAGATAATTACTAAAGTTGACCAGAATACTATAATTACGACTGATGAAGGGAGACGCCACTTTTAGGAAAAATGAAAAAAATAGATAAGAAAAACACAGTGTGTTAGAAAAAACATAGATAGTAAATCATAGATGTAACAAATTGTAAAAATAGCAACCACAGAAATTTATAGGTGTGTTCCACCGGGCTGATATAGTGTTCAGTATGCAAATGAAGGCTTTTTACGTTTGTCTGATTGAAAAGGGTCCCTCACTAACGACCGCTTTGTCTTGTAAATAACTTACTATAAAGGAAAATAACCATATGTGTATGATTGAATATGCGACCAAAATTAATATGAAAATTACTAGTATGGGGATCGAAACTATACATCCATGTCATAGATTAAATATTATAAATCATTAATGTATGATTACACTTATGATCATAATAGCAATTATTATTCACTAATGACGCACACATATTGGTAATATCAATAAATAATTATGCATTATATGTAATTATTACTAACACATAATATAAAGATAAATTCCATTTACCGTAACAACTCAGTCTTCAAATACAAATGACGCGAAACAATTGGCGTCAATTAAATTATGATATCTTCGATAGTTCTTCAATAAACCTACATTCCATTTCAACCTGCACCCGAAACATTTTTCCTTTTTTCTAGCAAAACTAATAGACTCACAATTACACTACTTATATATTTAGAATCCGAAAACGACGCACAGTTTATTGGTAAAGTTTTAATCAGCGAATTATTTATATCTGGTGCCAGATTCACACAACTGATATATGGTATGGTTACCTGTGGGTAATTTAGCCTCCCTAGTAAAAAAATGTGCGTAGCATGCTAATGTAAAGGAGAACCTTTTTCTGTTTATTTAATCAATAAATAATATTATGACCAAAATTCATCGCAAAATCGTTCTAAGTGAAAAGGTAACAACAAACAACAATATCCAGAGAGAACAGAAGCACTATAGACAATTTACTTTAATGTTTTTTCTACTTTATAGCACTTTTCGTAGTATCAATGTAAACCTGGCTGCAACTACATGGGATACAGTATAATTCGGTGGTGGTTAACGGATCTCTTTTGTCTTTTGTTGATGGGCTTCTTCTATTTTGGTAGATGGGTTTATTGGAGTTTTTCCATTAGTTTTCCGATTCGGTCTGTTATTCCTTTTATGTAAAGTAAAAAGACTTTCCATACATACACTACGACCTACAGGAGTCGTTTTTGTTTTTGATTTGCCAGCCATTTCGGAATGGCTACAGCCAAGAGCCCTGTACCTTGGCGAGCGAACTTCAATCCATGCTCACCATAATCTATGACTTCCTACGCCAACATTCCTAAGGCGATCTTTCATTCCCAATGTGCGAAGGCACAACGCGTTCTTCTGCCACCCGGGCTCAATCCGATTCGGAGTCACCCCCCACAGTCACGGCATCGCCACACGTCGAGCGGTGAATATCAATGACTATTATAGGGGTCTATCCTAACTCCGTGGACGATTTTCGTCGACTCTTGTCGTTCCTCGACGAATCAAAAGTTGAGTTTTCGACAGACCAACTGAAACAAGACCGTGATCTTCATGTCGTCTTCCGTGGAGTTTGCTAAGACATCTCCACAGACGATATCCAAGCCGAACTTGTTCACAAAGGTGTTGCCATTCGCAGCGTCCACAGAATGACCAACTGTGGAAAAATCTGGCCCTTAGTGTCCATTCGTCTGGACAAAACCTCTCCGAAGTTCAAGTCAATCTTCGAACTCGGCAAGGTTTGCGGTCTTAGAGTAAAAGTTGAGTCAAAAAGAGCCACTAAGGACGCCCCCCAATGTCGCTGTTGCATGAAATTTTTCCACACGGCCAATTATCGTCACGCTGTCTGGGTCTGCTCCTTCTGTTCCGTAACTATATCACTGCCGAATGCAAGGCAAAAGATAAAAAGAATGCCACCCGATCTTGCGCTAACTGCAAAGGAAACCACCGCGCCACATACCGCGGCTGCCTCAAGGCTCCAAAGAGAACAGTATCCCCCAAAAGTCTCTAACTCTTCCAACACAAAATCCAGGCCATCGTTCAAACGATGGCAGTTAGTCTAGTCGCTGTCCTACAAAATTCCTACCAATGTATAATATAGCTCACCCAAATAATCTTCGTATATTTATCTGCAATGCTCAAAGTATAAGAGGTAAATTGACTGACTCGAACACTTCCTCGAGCATAAGTCAGTCGGTGTAGTCTGCATCACCGAAACTCATTTGTTACAGAAAATCAAACTTTTCGTCCTAAACTTCTCATCCTACAGAAGGGACCATGGAAACGGTGGTACCGGCGTGTAGCGATTTTTGTTAGCAACTCTTTAAAGCACAGGCCTATCTCTTTGGCCACAAATTCCTTAGAAGCATTTGGTATGGAAGTTTCACGAACATCCGGCCCTCTTAGGATTATTTCTCTATACCCCCCTTTCGGATGGAAACCTTTCTGAACTAGCCCTCCTCCTACCTCCAGGCGTCGCAGGCGATTTCAACGCCAAAAAACTGTCTCTTGGGGCTGTTGACAAACCAATAAAAAAGGCATCTTCCTCCTTGCCAAAGTTCTCGACTTCAACCTCACAGTTGAAGCCCTCCTGACCCCACGCTACTCCCTGTCCCCCATAATGAATTCCCTGTCATCCTTGACATTTTCGTCACAAAAAATGTTACGCTTATCCTTGACGCCCTTAGTTCGGACCACCTTCCAACCCAAATTGAAGTTTGCCGCCTAATCAACAATCCCCCAAACCCAACCACTTCATTAGACTGGCTACACTTCCATTAAACCCTCGAAAGATCTTCAAGTAATTAAGGTTTTAATTTATTGTTACAAAACATTCATTTCCATTGGGTCTTTTTATTTACCTTATTAAATCTGAATAGGTGTTTTTAATTATAGATTTCATTTACTGTTACTTAAATTTTCACAATTGTAATGCATTAACTTTATAAGTAATTTTAGTTTAATTACATAATATGTAGGACACTTTTTGTTGCTTTATTTAATAAAAAAACAAAATACAAAATTTACAGAAGTGAATAAATAAGCAGAAGGGTGTACGGTAAACGATTAAATAGTAACGAAACTGTTGGTTTATTTAACATCAGGAGGAAATATCCTTTTTATAATTTCAAATTAAATTAATTATTAATTCGTACTTTTAAAGGGATGAAATGGTCATTATTAATTGAAAAATAATATTTTACCTACGAAATAATTACTTTTCAAGTTCAAAATTATGAAAACCATGCAATAGAATTCATATTTGTAATTTTGCAAGGTTTTAAGAAATTATTTCTGAGGTTCTAATTTACAAAAAATGTTACACAAAATGTGAAGGATCTTGTAATAATGATGGATTTTCAGTAAAGATTAGTGATAAACAAAATTGGTTTTGGTCTTGGTCATGCATTTTCACAAGATTGTCTTTATACTAGTAAGACCAAGACTACGACCAAATGAACAAGACCAAGACCAAACGCAAGACTAAAAATTATTATACTTCGTTTACTTTCTGTAGCGTTCAGTTTGAGCGGCGCAAAGTAGAAAAGAACAGCACTAGGCCAGAAAAGGAAGGAGACAACTCTCGGCCAAACTTAACCGGTTAGGAGCGTATAATCCGTACAGTACTGCACGGAAAAATTGACCATTTTATCCACTACAATTGCATTGCTCAAATGTGTTGTTATTGGTACCATTTACTACTGAAAATATCAACGAGATGTTTATTTATATTTGAAGACATATTAAAGGCTTTAACGTTTGTTTTCGACTCGCACTACCATTCATGATTGAATAAAACTTTTGGCATGTATTGTATGAGAAAGTATGTTTAATAAACAAGAGCCGAGAGTTTAATGAGCTTTTTTCTCCCTACCTACGATTTTTCCAGCGCGTATCCAAGACATTGGAAGGGGCAATCGCTAGAGAAAGTAAATGAAGTATACATCCGGTGGATTTATGAGTTAAACTATGTGAAGCAACGTTAATATATTCTTTTCTTGGAATAATATATTTGTAGTATTTGAAATTTTCAGTTAATAATTAATTTCACTAAATATAAAAAAGAAAAATTTCCCACTGTTTAAAAAAAGGATTTACGAGGGTGTCCTGGGAGTAAGTGTTCTTTGTTCCTATGTTTGGATAATACATGATTGAAATATAGACAAACTATTTTTTTTTTCGATATTTTTCCTTCTTTTAAGTACTTGTTGTACTATTTTGTTAGCTAAAAGGTTAATTTATGCATTGGAGGAACGGTAAGCTCTCGAGTTTTCATAATTCTCACAACTATCGACAATATTTTTTTAAAAGACATTACATCTTCGTATGTATGAAAGAGAATTTTAGCATTTAAGGCATTTATTGTGTCGGTAAATAGAAAAATTTGTGCTTAGAAGAATTATTATTAAAAAACGTATCAGATTAAATGAGCAACACCAAGATATAACACGTAAGACCAAGACCAATACCGAGACTATATCAGCAAGATCAAGACCAATAGCAAGACTAGGCGTATTTGAGCAAGATCAAGACTAAGTTTTAAACTATGTAAATACTATAGGGTTGTTCGGAAAGTCATTTCGTTTTTTTTTTGTGGAAATGAAAGACAGTTTTCGTATAATAAACAAATACTTTATTAAATTATATATTGACCGTTCCGGTCCAACACCTTTTGCCATCTTTCTGGTAGTAGCATAATTCCACGCTCATAAA
>NW_020442381.1:11150-24906 GCF_000699045.2 Agrilus planipennis
TAGGCAAATGCTGAGGCAGTAATATTCCACAGATAATCTTTCATTCTCTTCTGTCTTCATTTCGTTCGTCTCAATTTTCTCACCCGAACCACCACCCACCCATTCCCACGATTCCTGAAAGCTGGCTGAAGAGGGCCTTCCGCCCTACCTTCCGGCGTAGTCCGGAGGGACTGCCCGCCCACCAGCATTACTGGGTGGTGGGAATGAAACACCCAAAAGAAAGAAGAAGAAAAAAACTGAGCAATACTCTTTGTGAAATTGACCACTCTCTAGATAAAAACTTGTTTCTTTCCCTCTTTCTTTATCTCATTCGTAACCAGTAAAAAAAATACTAGTCGCACGATCGCTTTGTCTCTCTCTCACACGTTTCTGTCTGCATTTACCTTACAGCAAGGATCGAGAATGCGTAGTCCATCCTCTACGTCTATGCTTTTTTTGTTTCCTAACCTGAGGGCATAAAGAACAGGAAGAATGTTCCAACAAATGTATTGAGTTCATTGGAGATTATGTAGAAAAATACTTTTTTTTTGTTGTTTTCTATGACTTTTATCAAATTTATTGTTCCACCCTCATATTAAACATACGACAACACTTCAAGGCGATATTTACTGGGTTATTCTAAGAATGTTTTGTCCACTTTGATGATTTTTGGAAAGCGTCATTGTTACAAGTGTTCTTCGACAAAACCATTTTTGATACTTTTAGTATTATTAATGCAACAGGAAAAGCATGAGTACCTACAGAAGCACAAAAAATGGTTCACTGTTCTTTTCTTTTAACAATTCTGGTTACTGAGAACGGAGAGAAATACAATGTGGTTTATGTACGATGAGATGCACTACCACATTTTGCTAACTTATGTATATAATCGTTTGACTTAACTCTCTGGATTATAGGGCTATTTGAAGTTATTAGTTTACACTACTCCAGTGGAAAGATTTGAGATATAGGAAATTGCATGATTCAAAATATTGCTTTGTCGAAAACATTAATCGCCATGCATTTTGGTAGCAAAGACGTTTTCGAGAAATCGTTAAAGGACAAAATATTCTTAAAATAATCCAGGCAATAACCTTAATAAAGTTTTGCCGTACATTTAATGAATACAATCAAATGAATCATTAATGACAAGTTTATTAATGCATAATTACTTACAGTTAAGCCCGCTTTTTAATTAGAAGTAAAATGTTATACACAATATCTTAATTACACATTCATTAACTGTCTCACTATCTTTTAATTAAATACAGAAATTAATTAGCAATAAATATCTGGTAAGAAGCGGATTCTAAACCTTTTTTCTAGTACCAAATGTACCTTCGCAATCCAAAACCTAATTTTGTGCCCAGCTTCTTCAGCAATATTCAGGGTTGGCATACGCAGTGTTTTCTTATGGAAACCAATTTTGCAACGGAATGCGTTTTTTACAAACTCTGCGTTAGCGGTAATAGAAGCATGAAAATGCTTTTTATAGAAAAGTTTCAGAACTTAAAAAGACCTGCAAAAACTCCGCAACGACATATGTACATTCCGTGTTTTTAAAATAGCGGAATTGTCTACATAAAATTTGTATCTGTTTCAACAGATGTTCTTTTTAACATTGAACATTTTATACTGTAGGTGTCTAATTGTTTTGCTCAAGCACATTCAACTTACATACAATTTAGACATCTTTTCGAAGTGAGTTAGTTTAATATGAAATATTATTCTGAAAAATTCTGAATTTTATACCCACTACACGCTACCTCAAATTAATGAGGGAAAAACTGTTGCTGTTGTTTAATCATAGTATATTCAGTATATATAGTCACATTAGTACGACGGATCGTTAACCTTGTAGGTCGGTTGGTCGTGGTTGCTGTTATCACCTCTAGTAGTTTATTGATGCGTAAAGCCAAAGGTCCCGGGTTCGATTCCCGACGGGGGTGTGACAACAACAACAATTTTTCCCTGTATAGTGGGTATAAAATTCAAAAATGAATTTTCAGAATAATATTTCATATTAAACTAACTCACTTCTAAAAGTTATCTAAATTGTATGTATAGGGTTGTTCGGAAAGTTTTCGTATAATAAACAAATACTTTATTAAATTATATATTGACCGTTCTGGTCCAACACCTTTTGCCATCTTTCTGGTAGTAGCATAATTCCACGCTCATAAAATTTTTGGTGTTTGCTGGCAAAAAACTGATCGAGGAGGTTTTTGACCTCCTCATTTGAGGTGAAGGTTTTACCGTCTAAAAAATTTTGGAGTGACCGGAACAAATAATAATCCGATGGTGCCAGGTCTGGAGAATATGGTGGGTGTAGCATTGTATCCCATTCAAGCTGTAAAAGCTTTTGGCGAGTGACCAAACTTGTGTGAGGTCTCGCGTTGTCTTGGTGAAACACTACACCTTTCCTGTTGATTAGTTCTGACCTTTTCTGTTGAAGTGCATCATTCAGTTTGTCCAGCTGATGACAGTAGACTTCCGAATTAATCGTTGTGTTATCCGGTAAAAGCTCAAAAAAAACGATTCCTTTAAAATCCCACCAAACAGACAGCATCACCTTTTTTTGGTGAATATCGGCTTTGGAAATGGTTTGAGCCGGTTCATCTTTTTTGCTCCATGACCTCTTGCGTTTGACGTTGTTGTATACAACCCATTTTTCGTCCCCAGTGATGATGCGCTTCAAAAACGGATCATTTTCGTGACGTTTGAGAAGCGAATCGCAGACGTCAATGCGGCGACACAGATTTCTCTCTGTGAGAACATGGGGAACCCATACATCGAGCTTCGAGGATAATCCCAGGCCTTTCAAGTGGTCATAAACTGTTGAATTTGATAAATTTAACCTCAATCCGATCTCACGTGTTGTTATTCGCCGGTTCACATCAACTAATGCCTTTATCGCGTCTTTATCAGCTTCAACCGGCCTTCCCGAACGTGGTGCATCTTCGACATCAAAATTGCCGGATCGAAATTTAGCGAACCAGTTCTGGCACTGGCGTACTGTCAACACACCTTCTCCATACACATCAGTCAATTTCTTTCTGGCTTGAACAGCATTTTTACCCTTTCTGTAGTAAAACAGTAAGATATGTCGAAAATGCTGCTTATCGCTCTCCATATTTAAAAGGGCACCAACCAAAAACTACTGCGTAGAATTAATTGGAATTTTTCACACACAAGCCTTGCTATATGAGCTCTCAAAGCATATAAAAATTATACGGCTTAAATGTGAAGTTGGGTGCAAAAGAATACAATTAAATCCTCTGTCGGGAAAAAACAAAATGACTTTCCGAACAAGCCTATATGTTTAAACGTAGTATATTCAGTATATATAGTTTAGTGGTCAGAACATTGGTGCATAAAGCCAAAGGTCCCGGGTTTGATATTCGGCGGGGGTGTGAAAACAGCAACAATTTTTCCTTCATTAATTTGAGGTAGCGTGTAGTGGGTATAAAATTCAAAAATGAATTTTCAGAATAATATTTCATATTACACATTCAACTTGTTGGTGGCACCCTAAATTTCATTTGTTCCTTTACAACTTAATTTTGTTTACTAAAAAAATTTGTCACACAGTTAGGTAATAGGTTTTCAATGTAAATTTTATTCTCGACAATTAGTTATTTTTATTGCGAAATGTGCACTTAATTGGATTGCGTGGGACCTGGGGGCGAAGCGACGCCCTCACTTTCTGTCGCTAATTTAGAAACAATTTTTAAAACAATAACATGTTATTAAAAAAACGTAGGTTAGATTATCTGTAATTTTTTGTAATAATCAAATTGCTATCTTGCTAAAGGCCATTAATTATTCAAGACGAACAACGATACTGAAATTAATTCTTAATTAAACGTGAACCAGATTGCAGTAAAATTACGTTCTGGTTAAATTCAATGCCAAGGCGAAATTGATACTATATGTATATTCATTATGTCCAATCCTATTTCTAGAATTTCGATTTACGAGATAAGAAGGAATTTGTTTTTTTGCAAGCAACAACCTAAAAAAAAAAACTTTTGTGGGGCTAACTTTTCCTCATTGGGCCGATGGCCGTGCTATAGTATTTATTTTCCTTATTCAGTGAGTACACCGATTAATCGACGTTTCGCCAATTGCTGCGGTTTTTTTTTTAAGGGATTTCCTTTGTTTGTATACTTGTCTCTTTTCTTTTTCATAAAAAATCGTAGAAAATTTTTTATTAGGTGGAGTATGGTATGGGATGAAAGGACCCTGTCATACAGTTCACTCTCGGGTCCATTAGGATTTACTACGCCACTGGCTAATGTTTGTCTTTTGGAGCAAAGGCTTTCTTAACGTAGGTTTTAGTTTATTTTATGGTAATTGGTATCGTTTGCAAAAATGGTACATAGTAGATATAATTATTACGTTGTAAAAACACTGATGCATGACTTCATCAATATTACCTTAAAATTTACCTTGATATTGAGGAAGCCTTCGCACTGAAAGACGATACGTTGCACGTTAATGTTAATGTAATAAATAAACTCTGTGCGCCTTCCCTGACTTCACTGTACGCTTTATATGTTCTTATCAGTATTTTGTTGGGCAACCAAACAAGTAAAGAAATAAACTGGACCTTTGAAAATCGAATGGATTAGGATTATCTACTGTGGAATTAAACTAAACTATAAATAAAACATTAACACCGAAAATCTACTGTACAAATACAACATACAACTCCACTTAAAAAAAATTAGAAACCTAAATGCGTTTTGAAATACAAGGTAATACCTTTATGACATTTTTAATTATTAATAGTGGGTAATATGAGATATTATTGTGAAAATTCATTTTCCATTCACTACAAAACAAAAAAAAAATTGTAGAGGATGGAAAATTGAAAATGAATTTTCACATTAATATTTCGTATTATCCTTATTTAAAGAAAGTCTCTACCTGAGAAAAACACCCTGTGTGTCAAAATACGTGTTATGTTTCTAAACAACATTATGTAGTTTTTTCTTTTTGTAATAAAAAAGTTGTTACCTCATAAAAATAAAAACTCGCGGCCCTCTTTGCAATATACTGTGCACTTGTATGATGTGGGGATTTTCAATTTTTGTCAAAATGTCCAGTTCTCTGGGAAAGAATTTTTCTAAGAAGTCTTTCGGTGCTTTCTCTTTGTCGAAAATTTTACAGGCGAGACGCGTTCTCTTGGGTCCGGACCCGTCCACATAGTCGGCTAAATGAACTGTTGCGTATGAGCCCTGGCCGATTTTTCTACCAATTAAATAGCCTCTCTGTTCTAAAGCGTTCACTTCCGAGTTACGAGGGCTGAGTCTAGCAGCCATAGGTCATTTGAAGGGGGCACGACCTAAACTTAACCAGTACTAGTCAGCCCAAGACAAGGTCCAAAATACATCCCGCACAGAAATTTCTTTCTGCTACTTGCCAATTTGATTTTCTTAATTCCACTCCAAACGCTTAATTTTGTCCCACTTAAAATTTATTAATTCCAGAGAACTTGGTTTTTGACATAAAACACGAACTTAAATTTTGTCACACAGGACACTAGATATTATATAATTATGATTTTCCTGGGACAAAAATATTGTTTTGTGAAGCCCTTCCTGATTTAAGGTATTAAAAAACTGCTTACATAATGTAGTCAAAAATAAAAAACGTAAAAGATTTATAGCATCGCATGTTTGAATATCTATCAAAAAAGTTTTTTATTCTGTTTCCTTCCTTTGCGATCCTTAATTTATTTGAATAAAAAAGTTTTTTTGGGAAACCAGAATGCAGGCAACCGGGTAATACTTACATATTAGTTAGGTACTGTTATTTATTCAAGAAAATGCAGACAAAAGGAGTGAAATGTTATTTATTTGTTATGCAATCTCCAACCTACGTTTGGCCTTTTTGATTCAGGTTTTGACAAGGTATAGATTACTAATGGGCTATTGAATAGAAGTTTTAGTATGGAACCATTGCGTTAAAAGGGTTTTATGAATATAGCCTCTAAAGATGATAAAACCACAAAGTTACCTTTTCTTTTACATGGTGCGTTTTTGAGTAATCATAAAAAGGCACCCCTTTCAGTTTTCTACAAATAACACAAAAACGAAGCAATTTTCGAGATTTTTACAAGTTTTGTTTGAAAACTTTTTCAATTAAACCTACGGTTTGACTGTAATGAGCATATCGCGTAGTTTTTGGGCCACCCTGTATACCTAAATTGTCCAGAAAAAAGCTATAGATGATTTCATCATCATAAGGTCGTTAGTCCTAAGACTGGTTGGACACGCACCTCCACTCTTTCTTATTCTGAGCTAATCTTCGCATTTCCCTAAAACTAGAACAACCCATATCCTTAACTATTTGCGAACAGTAATCTAATCTAGGCTTACATCTACCCCTAACTTCCGTTTCTGTTTCTAGTATGTCTCTAACAAGACCTTCATGTCTGAGACGGTGTCCTACTAACCTATTTCGTCTATTTCTTATTGACTGCAATAGAGTCCTCTATTCTCCTATTCTTTCTAATACCTCCTCATTTCTAACCTTCTCTATTCACGGTATCCTCACCATTCTTAACATCATATTTCGAATGCTTCTAACCTTTTCTTTTCCGTCTGATGTAATTAAATAGCTTAGTAATCTACCTTGATAAAGTCTTGGACCAAAAAGGCGAAACATTAGTTCGAGATTACATAATCAATAAATAAAATTTCACCGTTTTTGACTGATTTTCATTGAATAAACATTAATATCATCATTGAGGAAGGTAGTACAAAGGATTAGTTAGGTATTACTACTGAGCTACTGCAATTGCTACTTTTTTAAGTAACATAATTTTTTTGTTTCCGATGTTGAAGCAATTATTTTATTCTATTATGGGGATACAGCAGAACTAGGTATCAGTGGTTATCTTGTTCTTATGTAGGATAAAATAAGGTATCTATTTATTACTATTTACAAACACTTTTGGTATTACTACCTATTGTTTGTAATATAACAGACACAAACATAAATTAACTTAAGTTATTTAATTATTATTTTTATCGGAAATTGCGATTTCTTGTTAATTATCCGTAGCCAACAAAGTTGATTCGCCGAACAAGATCAGAAACTGTTTTATGGATATGTTTGTTTATTGTTAATGAATTTCAATTATCAATTTTTTTTTATTTTCGATAAACAATTTTTAAACTGTAAACTTATTTATGAATCACTTTGCATCAGTATCATCATAAAACATCCGTAGCCAACAAAGTTGATTCGCCGAACAAGATCAGAAACTGTTTTATGGATATGTTTGTTTATTGTTAATGAATTTCAATTATCAATTTTTAAAATACGTATTAAATTATCCTGCACATCCACAAGTGCATCCCATGCTTGCTTCTAACGGTGGTATGGCAATCCCTCTGCATTCGTTGGCCAGTTTCAGCGCCAAAATAAAAACCGTGACACTCTTGAATATCTCCCAGTGATACTTGTTCCTATAGAGTTTTTTAAAATATTTGCAAAACCCGCAGATTGCATTACAGACGTACTGAGCCCCATCATCAGGTCCGTCGTCAGCGTCATCGGCGTTGGTAGCAGGAGTTAGTTCTGTGACGGTTACATCGGTTTCTTCAGTCATCTCTTTGATATAATACGCTTAGGTCTTTACAAGAAAATAAAAGAAACAATATATTAAACATTTTAAAACAATTTCAAAAAGAGCAAACTAAAATGGCTAATGAAAAAATTTAAACATTATTTGTTACTGTAAAACAGTAGGCATGTGTATTTGTTGTAACAGTAGTGAAAGAATCGATTGTTTATAAATGCAATAATTTTGTTTTAATAAACAATCTTACATGTTAAATAACCGTAATCCAATGTTGTTGTAAACAATTATGTTTTATTGCAAAGTTTAAATTTTATAAATCAGACAAAAATATGCAGTTACGATGTTAATGTGAGAAAGTACGTGCGGAGATTATTGGCTTCAAATTTTTACCACATATTCTATTTATCGATTAAAAACTAGATGATAATTTATAATAAAATCAGTTGTGACGATTCGAACCGGAAGGAGGTAAAAAAAATATTATTAATTTTTTCGCGATAACTTAAAGGACATTCAGACTGACTTCAAATGATGATACTTGAAGGGTTTTTAGCATCTCAAATCGGAGAGGGGTGAAAAATTCGTGTTTTTGGCATGTTAGCTTTAGGTGTTATATTAAAATTAAAAAAAAAATCGGTTGTCTGTAAGGTCGGTTTACTGACGATAGTTGAACGTGACAACGTCATAAGAAAATACTGATGGAATGATTTCATTTTTCAAAAGAAAATTTTAATTTTATTTGTTTGATAGATATTTTGTATGGATATAGAGAAGGAGGTAAATGGAAATGTATTATTGTATAGCAGCTGTCCACGCGGACGCATCGCTCACTCAAGTAGGAGAGAGACAGATGTCGAACGCTGCCGAACGCGGAGGCCGATTGTGCCTCTTTGTCGCTCGTTCCGCGCTCTCGCTTGCACTTCAAGCCTTAAATGGAACGCCTCAGAGCGAGGTAACGCCTCATGAGTCACGTTTTTTCGTGCGTGCAGCCGGCTCCATCGAATTATAAGACGTTGTCACGTCAAAAACTAGGTAAATATCTAGATAATAGAACCGTTTATCGCAAGGGAAAAAGGAGGTGTGATGGGGGAAGGGTGGTAATGACTTGTGCACCAGGAACAAGTGTTTTGCAGTGAGGACTAAGGATAGGCCATGGGAGTAAATAAATATATTAACTAAAGCTTTTCTCTATTTGATTCCTTAGGATACGGTAGGAAAAACAGCAGGAACGATGTGAGCGTAACGGTCACGACTTATCTTTTGTTCACAGGAATATGGACCTAGTTGTGATTTACTGAAATAGAAGGTTTTTTCTCTTGAACGGGAGGATTCCGACAATTACGATTATCATCGTTGACCTAAACATTCCATACCCAACATACCCTTTGTGGATTTTAGTCTAAATACTAAAGTTGCTAATTATCAAAAATTCAAATCGCAGCGAATTGGACGAAGTTAAAAGTTCCAATTCCCTACGATTAGAATTTTTGGTAGTTATTTATAACATGGACATGAAACATAGTTTATTTACTAATGTTGTAGTTATCACTTAATATTATGGGAGTCGGTGGCAATTTTGAGTCCCCCCCTTTAACTTATGACCACTTGATATTATTATCTAGTCCATTGTAGAGTATGTGGTACTTAAATATCTGAAGCCAATAGGAGGGTCTCTCGTTTCGGAACTCCAGGCAAAAGTACGAAACACAATTTAAAAAACTACCTAATGATTTTGAGGTCAAATATAAAACTATAACAAATAGATATGTTTTGAAAAAACAAAATGTAAATTTATGCAAGTACTTACCTTCATTTACGTACGAAATATGGAAATGTTAATGTTACAGATAATACAAGAATTTTTGTTAACGATGAACGAGAAATTTATGTACGATTTTGATGTGTTAGTAGTGATGTGACAATAGGTATGACGTATGACATTTATTTTTTGGATTGTTCCCTAAAGAATTTTTAATAGAACTGACATTCTCTGATTTTTTTTTTCAGTTGGAAATTTTAAAAATTAGAGTAATAATCGAAATTTGAAATAAAAGCATAGAATTTTTGGTTCAATGTCGTAGTACACTTTTGTATCAAGTTGATCAGCAATGTGTTGATTTTACATTTATAATTCCATTAAATAAAAACAATAACTTATTATGTTATCAACGGTAGCTGTATGTAGGTGATTCTATTATCGCCCACATTTTATGTTTGTGATACACGATCAAACAATTCGCTAATCTTCAAAGCTTCGAATCTGCCCGTTGGTGTTATTATATCGTCGAAATAATGTTCCGCGCATGCCATTATTAGATGTGCAGATGAAAAAATAACCGGCACAGGGTGTTCTATTTTGTGGTTTCAATATGCTGTTTTGGACCGAAAAGTTGTTAGTTTTTCTGTGTGTTTTTGTTACAAAACTTTTTGGGATAAGTCGTAAGTACATTTAAAATTTAATCTCTAATTAGTTTCATTAAAAGATTTGTAGATTCGTTTAAAAACGAAACAAGCCATTACAATTGGAATTTGCTAGATTACGAACATTGCGGGGAAAGTTTGTCTGACAGGATAATTGGCGGGACAGAAGCAAGCTTGGGGCAATATCCCTGGTTGGCTAGGATAGGATACAAATACCGTTCGATTTTTGATGACGGCGACAGTGATTTCGATGATGAAACGGATGATATGGAACCAACATTTCGCTGTGGTGGTTCACTTATAAACAAACTTTACGTATTAACGGCTGCACACTGTGTAATTAATATTCCACAGAAATATAAAGTGTAAGATCTTTATACAAATCTAAACATATTTTTTTCTTATTTATGATCAATCATGGGGCAATCAAGTTAAACTACAAACTACGCTCGTGAATCTGGAACAACAAAGTAGCTAAGAGGAATTTCAAAATTATTTTGGTGCCCAGATCAAAAATTATTGATTTATAAAATTCTCGTTTGTTACACGGGCGACCTGGGTCCTATTCTTTCCTGATGCAATGTCTTTTTTTCTTCATTTCTTTTAATAATTTCTATTTTCTTTTTATGTACTTCTTGAAGGTTTGATTTTGGTTAGTTTATGTTTGAAGTTAAATCATTAGTAGTTTATGCGGCTCTAATTTTTGACCTTGACACCAAATTAGTCTCTAATTTTGGCATTTTCGAAATTAATTTTGCCGGCTTTGTTGTACCTGCTTTAGATAATTGAAATGCGTTTTAGAATATCGCAAAGAATGCTATAATGACAAGAATGTACTTTCAGGTCTATTGTAAGATTAGGTGAAAACTATGTAGACACAAAAGTAGATTGTGAAAATGGCATTTGTGCTCCACCATACCAGGATTTCAAACCTCAGACAATTATACCCCATGAGCATTATGATACTCCAAAATTTCACAACGACATAGCGCTGATAAGGTTAAACTCAACTGTAGCGTATCACGGTAAGTTATGCGATCACAAATCGATTGTTTCGTTATGCAAAGGCGGTTATTAATCGTAAAAATCATCTTATCTGAATATGATAAGGAATTTTAAATATTGAATAAAATAATTCGAAGCAGTCTGTATTCCGTCGAAACTGCCAGACGCGGATCGCGATTTCGATCTTTTTGGATCTCATCAGCGCGTCGCAACAGTGTTGGAGCATACGTAATTCTAAAATGTAGCATCGTACTACAGATGGCGTTTACCGCGCCATTTGTGGTGTTTTCTAAAACGCGCTATTAAGACAGCAGGTAAAAGTTGGTCTGTGTTCTGTCGGAGCTGTCTGCGACGCGCTGATGAGATCCAAACAGATCGAAATCCGCGTCTGGCAGTTTCGACGGAATACAGACTGCTTCGAATTATTTTATTCGATTATGGTAACGTGCCTATCACGTTGAGGTTAGCTACGCCGGGATTCGTTTTAGCAAGTAGATATTCATATATTTAAATGGACCTTGTTGGAGCATACGAAATCCTAAAATGTACCATCGTACTACAGATGGCGTTTACCGCGCCATTTGTGGTATTTTCTAATTTCAAATATTGTTTGTTAAAAATTATAAATCTATTTTTAGTTGCATTTCTGATAATATTGGGGATTTATGGGTTCCTTGTGGGTTTTAAGGGACTGTAAATAATAAATTCACATATCGATATTAACTTTTGAAAGATCGATACTCTATAAATATTATTCCTTAGTTAATTTTTTTATAATGATCTATGAGCTCTTACTAACAGAGATGCGAAGAATTCTTGTTACGATGTATTTCAAATAGAAGACACAAAATAGGGGAGGGCCATCTATTTTAAATACTTAGTGTCAAATCGTATGGAAACTTTCTTCAGAAATACAAAATGCAGTTTTTAAGATAATATAATAATTTAGTGTTGTTTATTAATAAAACTGTTCTATCGTTTACTGAAAAGCTCGTATAGGGTTTACATAAGGTAGTTGCACAAGGGGTGCAAAGTCGTTAAAAGTTTAAAAAGAAAAATGAAGTGACCACGGCTCACACTTTTTGAGCATGCGGTTCATAATATATAAATTATCAAATTTGGTCCGAAAATATTTACAAAATGTTAAATAACTTATTCCCTTTGCATAAACATATATACAAACGGCAATGTAAAATTATGTTATATATATGTATAACATTTACTGACGATGTTCGCGAAAGAACGTGTCAGGACGTTCCTTCATGCTCCGGGCCGCGCCGACTTTGTTACACGGAGCGTCTACTAGCAACCTCCGAGAAGTTCCCGACTGGAAATTAGTTCAGAGAACCCGGATTGTGTCCAGATCCGGATCAGATTTTCTGTAATACGGGCATCTGATCAGTTTTTGATCAGGGTACAGTACTCTATTCATTGATCCACCCATCTGATCAGTTTCTGATTATAGTACAGTACTCTATCCGTTGATCCACCGATCTGATCAGTTTCTGATCAGAGTACAGTACTCTATCCGTTGATCCACCGATCTGATCAGTTTCTGATCAGAGTACAGTACTCTATCCGTTGATCCACCGATTTGATCAGTTTCTGATCAGAGTACAGTACTCCATTCCTTGATCTGGTCATCCGATTAGAAATTGATTAGCGGACAGTACTCTACCTGTTGATCCAACCATCCGATCAGAAATTGATCATAATAAATTATCCTATCCCTTAATCCAGTCATCTGACCAATTTCTTATTACAATTTAATGCTACAAATTGTATTACGGTTTCGGTACAATCTTTAAATCAAGATTGTATCTGATTTTCTGAACTGGATCATAATTCATAATATGTAATATTATTCGTCAAACAATGACTTAAGTCAAAGAACGCGATAGGACCTTTACTCTTGTTACAAGTTGTAACTAAGTGTAACTCACTCACCCACTATTCGGAAATTTAATTAATAGTGGAATAAACGTAGTCAAAATAGAAGCATTGTTTGGGAATAATTTTTAACTGAATAAAAATTCATAACAACTTTTGAAATGTGTTCAAACAGTTTAAAGTTCAATGTCTACAGGTTGGTGTTGTATCGATTAAATCTCTATTTGTTTATTGATAATAAAAATTAGCAAAATTAGTTAACTTCATTTTTAGGATAAATCATCAGGCACTGGAGCTTTTGATTATGCTGATTACGACTTTGATATCGGATTTGCAAAATTAAAAATGGCGGATATAAAATGGTCGAACAAAATGTAAGAGTGCGAAAAAAAAAATGTAATATCTGTTCGAATTTGGTAGTTCTTATCATTTATTGTCGTATTCTTATCAAATTTTTCAATGATTTACAATTTTTTTAAATATTGATTTAATCAAATACATTCATTTCACACGGTTGTTTATCAATTTAAAAACGCCATAGTAGTCACCACGTATGCATGTGTAATACTTAATAAAATTATTAGTTGTGGTAAACTTAATTCATTATTCAGAACTTTTGCAATTGTCCAGAAATCGTGTTTATCCCGATTTTCGCGTTTTTTTTTTAATTGTTATTACATCTAAAAGATAATAAAACTAATTAACAATACCTTAGCTAACACCTCTATTTATTCAAATAAAAATAAATTTTATTTTTATTTACTTTTAATAGTGTTAAATTTTGATTTTTTTTAAAGGTATAGTTCAACTTATTCTTATAAAATTAAAAACGCGCATGCGTCATAAAATAGATCATTGTGGCTT
>NW_020442381.1:24963-31640 GCF_000699045.2 Agrilus planipennis
GGAAAGCTAATAAGTCTAAAGGTCTGAATTGCCTAAAATATATTTTTTTTGGCTAAATACTTTAGATAATCTCTTTAAATATCCTATCAGAATATTATTTTTTTTTATTTTTAATAAATGATTCATTTTAGGTACAATAATTTTTACTAAATAATTGTTAATTCATGCAATGGTCCATTTTCAAGCTAAATAAATAATAATTAAAGTACTTAAAAAAATATTTAAAAATATGTAATGCTACCTGGAAATGATACTCATTCACCTCCAATTGATTTGATATAATTTGCATTTTTGCAATCAAAAGTTATAGCCATTTACGTACAGCGCGCGCGCTCCGGCAAACCTATTTCAGTGTCAGCAGGCGGTCAGTGCAGCGTCATTTGTGACCTTAATAAATTTCTACTCACTTTAATTTAATACCCAAAATACATATCATATACATATGTCTTGCCTAAAATTTCCCGTTCTTTCGAATTTCTATTAGTTTTTACGTACAAATAAAATTTGAAAGGTTATTCGTAAAAAAACGTATTTTTGTTTTAAATTAAATAAAAATAGAACGGGGATACTTTTTTTCTGTAGACTTTTCATAATGTTATTCTAGCATACTTGAACAATGTTGTTTACTAAAGTCTACCTGGTTATATCTATACCGAATTACTGCAAATAGCGTAGTATACTTCGTTTACTTTCTATAGCGATGTGACCTTCAGTTTAACCGGCGCAATATAGAAAAGAACAGCACTAGGCCAGAAAAGGAAGGAGACAACTCTCGGCCAAACTCTTAACCGGCGAAGAGCGTATAATCCGTACAGTATTGCACGGAAAAATTGACCATTTTATTCACTACAATTGCATTGCTCAAATGTGCTGTTATTGGTACCATTTATTACTTAAAAAATCAACGAGATGTTTATTTATATTTGAAGACATATTAAAGGCTTTAACGTTTGTTTTTGACTCGCACTACAATTCATGATTGAACAAAACTTTTGGCAGGTACCGTAATAAAAAGTTCTGTTTAATGAACAAATGTCGAGAGTATAATGAGCTTTTTTCTCCCTACCTACGATTTTGCCAGCGCGCATCCAAGACATTGGAAGGGGCATATCGCTACAGAAAGTAAATGAAGTATAGTTGTCATTTGTAGAAAATTTTTACATTTTGTTTTGTTTAATATACCGAAGCCTAGATTTCTGTTTACTTTGAACACCATCTCGATGACGTATCTTAAAGTAAAAAGTAAGACATTCCTGGGGCCGTTCTGTATCTCTTCCTTGTTTCTGGAGAAATATAACTCTTCTAATATGGAAACATGAGACCGTAAAATTTGTTCATATTTCGGATGACGTTCGTTTCCAACTCTAACTAAATGTGCCATTAATTATAATAATGTGAAGTAAACTATTATAAATCTGTCATAATCAATTCAGTTACTGTAACTGTTTTATTATCTTTTATACTCGATTCAGTTGTCGAATTAATTCGATTTCAGCAATAAAAATGATATCTGACAACTAGTGACGAACAAAATTGGTTTCGTTTTGCGAAAATGCAAGACCAAGACCAACACCAAGACTATCTCTATACTAACAAGACGAAGACTGAACGAACAAGATCAAGATCTAATTAAGACCGAACAAACAAGACTAAGATTATAACCAAGATCGAATATTCAAGACCAAATACGCAAGACGTATCATCATCATAAGGTCGTCAGTCCTAAGACTGGTTGGAATCCAAAATTAGAACAACTCACATCCTTAACTATTTGCGAACAGTAATCTAACCTAGGTTTACCTCTACCCCTCCTAACTCCTGTTTCTACCTCTAATATGTCTCTGACTAGACCTTCATGCCTGAGAAGGTGTCCTACCAACCTATCTCACCTATTTCTTATTGATTTCCATAGAATCCCCTCCTATTCTTTCTAATACCTCTTCATTTCTAACCTTTTGTATCCACGTTATCCTCATCATTCGCCTATAACACCACGTTTCGAAAGCTTCAAACCTTTTCTTTTCCGCCGCGCCCACTGTCCATGCTTCACACCCGTACAACGCTGTGCTCTAAACATACAACTTTAACAACCTTTTTCGAATTTTTAAATTAACCGTTTTACTCGTGATCATAATGTTGTGGTTTCCCGTTGCCTTCCACATCGTAGTATTGTGCATCATAGTGCCATACCGATCCTCGTGATCTCTGCTACCCTGAGTACTGAAAGAGCTGCTGCCCTGGACTAGTCTGGTTTCTCTTTAAGAACCCCCCCCCCTCATTATGGTTGAACCTATGGCCCGGCTCCCTAAATCACATGATATAACGAAACAGTATTACTACAGGTGGATTTATGAGTTAAAATATTTAAAACAACTTTAATATATTCTTTTCTTGGAATAAAACACCTTTTGTATTTCAAATTTTCAGTTTGCTTTATTAGGTTTTAACACTAAATATACGAAAAAGAAACTTTACGGCTGTGAAGAAACAGTAAGTGTTATTTGTTCCTATGTCTGGATATAGAGGCAAACTATTTTTTTTTTAATATTTTTTATTTATTTACGTATTACGTAAATTACGCGAGTTATGAGAAGCGCAGGATTTTTAATTTTGGATTATCTCTAGGTACTATAGATATGTAATAATGTTCTCTTAGTAAAATTTACATTTTCACTATTACAAGCAATCCATGCCTTGTTACGTAGTTGCTGTTGTCGTTCTAAGGTTGAAAACAAATTATCATTTTTTTCCGTTTTCCGTTTCTGATTAATTCCATCAAGTTATGAGTCCAGTTAACGTGAAAGTTCAGTATCAGTAAACAGAAAGCAAAGATAAATGTAAATTGCGGTATAATAATAGTAAAACTGCATGACGAAATTCTAAGATGACATCGTCAACGTTCAACATTAAACCGCTTACAAAATAAGTAATATAGAACCCAGGTTGTCAAGAACAGTACCTGGAAGCATGTGTTTGGCAGGATAAAAACGCCGAAATATAGAACGGGAGCGGTTGAAAAATAGTCCAGAATGGCCTAAGAAAAATGGAACGAAGATATCGCCAAAGCGAGGGCAAATTTAATTATTGCAATTGATCTCAGTTTGTTGTGACTGGTCAAAGGATTGAATACAGCAGCACAACTATGATGTAGATTGAAATCAAAATTTGCATCAACAAGGCCAGTAATGAAATCGAGCTTGCTGAATCGTATCTAAACGTTCAAGATGTTCGAAGGCGACGATTTCGGAGCATAGCTAATGAAGCTCTTCTACGTCACAGCGTAGTTTGTTGCTTAAAAGCATGCCATCCAGCTTTAATGTACTAAACTGTTCAATAGAGTCCAGGGATACTGGGTCGAGTCCCAGATATTGGAAGAAATTGACACGAGAGCTTGACAGCAGCATGACGAAAAATCAGAATTAATATGGACTCAAAGAGGCTGATGAGGTAAAAGATACCGAAGTTACTGAAATCCAAAAGGGAGAAAATAAAAATTTTCAACTGAAGTGCTATAAGTGTTATGGAGCGGTTACCGCTTCGAATTACCTTGGAAACAGATGTCCCACAATAAGTTTGGAAGGCTGTAGATACTCTAGATGACTATTGGTGTTAGCGTATAGCGGACTTGAGAAATTTAGCGAAAAAGTAGCTTGCCAATGAAAAATTCGAACCTAGTGCTAAAGAAGGTATATTTCTGAACATATAAAGTTGTGGTAATCACAGGCATGAGATTCGTCGAGGAAGAAGTGACAAAAGAGTTGACAGAAGACGAGAAAGTAGATGTCAACGAGTCAACAGACAAATTTGACGAAGAAGAAGATTGTAAAGAACTTGCGAAGAGGGTTATACCATCGCTACCGCAGGTTACTGTAGACTCGCTATTGTAAATTGTTGCAGACTTATTAGTGAGACCACTGAATCGCGAGGAGTTGGAAGACCAAGGCTAATGCATTTAGGCAATAAAGGAAGATCGATAAGAAAAGTATCAAGAATGCGTGAAGAAGAGCCCTATGACAATTAATAGGTTCATTAATGTACTTGACCGTTACCATTAGACATTTATTGTAAATAGCTTAGTGCAATTTGATGTGCAAAATGGTAAAGAACATTAGACATCAGTCAAGCGAGTGTTACGATTTTTGAGAACCAAATAAGAGTTTCTGTACAAAAAGAATAGTTGGTTATTTAGACGCGGATCATGCACCCATGAAAGGGGTTGTACATGGGATACTTGTTTACATTGAGCTCTGTGTCGATTACCTGGTGTGATTTTCACAACATAGGCCAAATATGTACCAATGACAGGCTACTAGAGAAGCGATTTATTTGGTAAATTTAATTCTTGAAATGAGAATGTCTAAATTGTCGTACATAACAATTGGAACTAAAAATCGTGGAGTTAGAGTAATAACAGAAAACGAGTTCTATCATTTTAGGACAAAACGTATCGCAACGGGATAACATTTTCTTCGTTAAGTACTTCAACAGTTGGTGTACAGAAGAAATGCTGGTGCTAATATGATTATGAAGCCGTTGTCGGGGTTAGCACATTTGTTGAAATTATTAAAACGTCAAATTTAAAGGTGGCGTGCTAAATATAGTAAAATTTACGTTTTTATTATATGCATGTTAAGTTGAAATCAATTTAATAGTTCATTTATTCGTTTCTAAATAAAGTTTATCTTGCTTTCTTCAATACAAAATTTAATGGGTTTAAAGAGAGGTACGCAAAGGTGACGTCTACTGTCATCTCTAAAACTGTCTTCAAGGTCATTTTAATTGACGTTTCTACATATCTAGGGTACCTGAAAAGATCATCGTTTCAATATCTTACCAGTTATACATTAGATAGGTTGAAAATCATGTGCTACTTTGATTCGTGGCTCATAAACTTTCTATTTCTTGACTTGAACATCCAATACTCCAACTGATGTCAATTTGACCGGAGTCGATTTTCCATAAAGGTGCGGACCTTTGCCTATCTTATTCGACTGTAGCCATTAGATGGCGAAACATTTATTATCTGTCTAACCTCTTTCTAAATTAGAAAATTGATAGCTAATACAAATGCTCGATAATTCATATACATCCGTATAAAAAAACGGAATTTTTAGGGTTTTTTATAACCAAATTCTTTTCTCTTTTTTACACACCTTTTTTTTATTTTATTTAGCATTTGTCCAACCGATTTGCTTGCCCTGGGGCAGTCAAATGTTTGAGGATTACTTGGGAACATCTGCTGAAGTAGCAGGATGGGGCATACTGAATATTAATGAGCAAAAGTTAAGTCAAGTCCTCATGGTGGTAACTTTACCGATTGTGGATATGGCAAAGTGTGAGAAAAGCTTTAAAAAATATACCACGCTTTCTAAGAATCAACTTTGCGTGGGCGGGAATGAAGGAAAGGACTCCTGTGGTGGCGATTCAGGAGGGCCCCTTATGAAACCATCCGCGGCACATGGAGCGCCAAGGTATTACGTCATAGGACTTGTTTCGTTTGGGTCGAAACGTTGCGGACTATTTCCTATTCCAGCAATATATACGAACACTGCGAAATATTTGGATTGGATACTGGGCCACTTAAGACCTTGATTGTTTTATGTACATTTTTTTATCGAAAATACGTTTATATTTTCTTTTTCTTTAATACAAAAGCATTTTTTAATCATTTTTATAAACCAAGAAAGCTTTTTTGTTTGTTTTGTACCTGTATCTAAATAAACTTTTGACTTATTTGTTTAAGATATAAATGAAATTTGTAATAAAATAAGTGCAAGGAGATTTATTGTTAGTGAAATTTCCAGGTCTTCTTAATTAAAATTCAATTTGTCGCCACAATAACTTTTACTTTAATTATTCGTTTCCATACTAATTACAGTCATGTATCGTAGTATAATATTTAGTACAGTTATTTGTAAAAGAACGAGTGGATATTTGTTAGTGGTTAAATGAAAAACCGATTTCGTTTCTTCATCTAGTTTTTACTACTTATTATAGGGACACTAAAAAGATAGTAGCATCCGATTTAGTTAATAATTTTATTATTGCATGCATGTCTTTAACCTTTGTTTACTTGTGTCGTATAAATGAGCGTATGAAAGTGTTACTATGTAGTTGTATTTTCCAAGGCAGGCAAGATACACTGATTGCAGTGTTGTGTATGTTGTGGAATGAAGAGTTCAGTTGTTGACCAAAAGCCGATAAAGAAAGAAGAGCAATTGTGATTTGAATCAAAGTGTTAGTGCTGTGTGATTTAAAAATGAACCATTTTCTCTTCGATTTTTTCCTGTGTTTTTTTATACTTAGTTCTTGGAGAAAGTTAAGTGTAAATTCTCGTAAGTAGTAGGTTTCTTTTTTCTACTTCTTTTACTTTTTTTATACAAAAAAAATTGAACTGTGACATTATCGCTATCGAGAATGTAACTTTTATTACTTATCGCAAGCTGTTACATTTTGCAGATAGCTTATATTGTTTTTTTTCTGTGTAAAAATTAAAATTAGATAAACTGTGGTGAAAATGATTTTATTTGTATTTAAATCCCTTGTTAGTATTATTTACAAACTAGTGTTAAATAGTTTATGAACTCAGTAGTTGTAGGCTTTTTTTTTTATGAATATATCTATTCGTACTTCGTCAAGTTTGTGATATTTAAGCAAAGAGAGAAGAGAGGTTTAAT
>NW_020442381.1:35256-41991 GCF_000699045.2 Agrilus planipennis
TCTTTTTATATAAAAATTTCAATTTTTAAACAACTAGAGTAATTTATTTCTTTTAAAAATTAAAAATAAATGAATTTGAATTATTCTGTAAGGAATGTTCAAGTATTATTCAACGCAATTAGGGGAAGGCTCTTGTAAAATTGCTGGAGTGTTACAGGTTATAGAGGAGAGGAAGGGAGGCAAGAAATGTGTTACATAGTATTATTTTTTTGTTAAAATTAAGAAAACGATATTTTTCGCGACATTTTAAAATAAATATATGGTCATATGACATACGTAACATTTCGAGAAGGGTAGGAGGGTAAGGTGAAAATTTATGGTGATTTAAGGAGGGATGCAGGAAGCTTCAAAATTGTTCGAAGCTTGCATTACATAATACTTAAACTACCCCTGCATTTAATTTAATTCAAATATTTTTTTTATCACAATTTACAGACACATTTTTACATGACTAGAAGGGTTTATTATCTGTATATATCCAGTCAAAGGCATGGGTGTTACTAGCTCTGACATATTATATTAGAAGAAACTCCCCGCAGGCTTATACACATACGTCTTTTTTAATAAAATATTACATTTTAACATTTTTAAATTAATGGGTCAGTTTGCTTTCGTATATTGTGTGTTTTAATAAAATTATTTATTAATATGCTAATACAAAATTTTTTAGTCCTATCAAGACTTTGAGTATATTGTTTATGTTCTTGACTGCTTCCTATATTCTAAAATAAATTGTAGAGTATAGCGTTGTTAAGAACTTCACTTATGTTATCGTTTATCACCTTTTTATCAAATTAGGATAAATTCTAAAGCAATGGGGTTACTGGGTGATTGAAAAGTTGTGCATTGGACTTATGAGAATGTATCTCCTTTCTATCGACGTACATATTATGTAAAAAAATAATTGTGATTTCCGAGATATGGAAATCCACAACTAGCCCTGGATTTTAAAAAATGCAACCGATACTTTTCGTTAATAATAATTGGCAATTAATTAAATATTACGTTGATTGAAGGTTATCACAGTTCTCTGCTGCCGAGTACGGAAATTTGCGGAGTTTCTTCAGCGGAGAGGATTTTGGGTGGTGAGGAAACAGAATTAGATGAGTTTCCTTGGATGGCACTTCTACAATATACAAAACGTAGGTAGGCTATTATAAATTTTGAATGTTACAATTATATTAGGGTGTGTATGAATCATAAGGTCGTCAGTTCTAAGACTGGTTGNTTTAATTGACGTTTCTACATATCTAGGGTACCTGAAAAGATCATCGTTTCAATATCTTACCAGTTATACATTAGATAGGTTGAAAATCATGTGCTACTTTGATTCGTGGCTCATAAACTTTCTATTTCTTGACTTGAACATCCAATACTCCAACTGATGTCAATTTGACCGGAGTCGATTTTCCATAAAGGTGCGGACCTTTGCCTATCTTATTCGACTGTAGCCATTAGATGGCGAAACATTTATTATCTGTCTAACCTCTTTCTAAATTAGAAAATTGATAGCTAATACAAATGCTCGATAATTCATATACATCCGTATAAAAAAACGGAATTTTTAGGGTTTTTTATAACCAAATTCTTTTCTCTTTTTTACACACCTTTTTTTTATTTTATTTAGCATTTGTCCAACCGATTTGCTTGCCCTGGGGCAGTCAAATGTTTGAGGATTACTTGGGAACATCTGCTGAAGTAGCAGGATGGGGCATACTGAATATTAATGAGCAAAAGTTAAGTCAAGTCCTCATGGTGGTAACTTTACCGATTGTGGATATGGCAAAGTGTGAGAAAAGCTTTAAAAAATATACCACGCTTTCTAAGAATCAACTTTGCGTGGGCGGGAATGAAGGAAAGGACTCCTGTGGTGGCGATTCAGGAGGGCCCCTTATGAAACCATCCGCGGCACATGGAGCGCCAAGGTATTACGTCATAGGACTTGTTTCGTTTGGGTCGAAACGTTGCGGACTATTTCCTATTCCAGCAATATATACGAACACTGCGAAATATTTGGATTGGATACTGGGCCACTTAAGACCTTGATTGTTTTATGTACATTTTTTTATCGAAAATACGTTTATATTTTCTTTTTCTTTAATACAAAAGCATTTTTTAATCATTTTTATAAACCAAGAAAGCTTTTTTGTTTGTTTTGTACCTGTATCTAAATAAACTTTTGACTTATTTGTTTAAGATATAAATGAAATTTGTAATAAAATAAGTGCAAGGAGATTTATTGTTAGTGAAATTTCCAGGTCTTCTTAATTAAAATTCAATTTGTCGCCACAATAACTTTTACTTTAATTATTCGTTTCCATACTAATTACAGTCATGTATCGTAGTATAATATTTAGTACAGTTATTTGTAAAAGAACGAGTGGATATTTGTTAGTGGTTAAATGAAAAACCGATTTCGTTTCTTCATCTAGTTTTTACTACTTATTATAGGGACACTAAAAAGATAGTAGCATCCGATTTAGTTAATAATTTTATTATTGCATGCATGTCTTTAACCTTTGTTTACTTGTGTCGTATAAATGAGCGTATGAAAGTGTTACTATGTAGTTGTATTTTCCAAGGCAGGCAAGATACACTGATTGCAGTGTTGTGTATGTTGTGGAATGAAGAGTTCAGTTGTTGACCAAAAGCCGATAAAGAAAGAAGAGCAATTGTGATTTGAATCAAAGTGTTAGTGCTGTGTGATTTAAAAATGAACCATTTTCTCTTCGATTTTTTCCTGTGTTTTTTTATACTTAGTTCTTGGAGAAAGTTAAGTGTAAATTCTCGTAAGTAGTAGGTTTCTTTTTTCTACTTCTTTTACTTTTTTTATACAAAAAAAATTGAACTGTGACATTATCGCTATCGAGAATGTAACTTTTATTACTTATCGCAAGCTGTTACATTTTGCAGATAGCTTATATTGTTTTTTTTCTGTGTAAAAATTAAAATTAGATAAACTGTGGTGAAAATGATTTTATTTGTATTTAAATCCCTTGTTAGTATTATTTACAAACTAGTGTTAAATAGTTTATGAACTCAGTAGTTGTAGGCTTTTTTTTTTATGAATATATCTATTCGTACTTCGTCAAGTTTGTGATATTTAAGCAAAGAGAGAAGAGAGGTTTAATAATATTTTGTTTTAATATTTGCCCATAATCTGGTTTTTACTTTTTAATGCTAAGTTAGTAGATTATGTCATAAGATATTCCCAGTGTGATTGAAGTTATTTTATCGAGCAATTGCGTCAATATAAGCATAAAAATATCAACATTATATAAGGTATTTCTGTTTTTTTTTTTCCTGTAAATATGCTGTAAAAAATAGGTATGTGATAATTATTCTAAAATTACAGTGGATTTCGTTCGTAATACAAAATTTGAATTATTTTATTTTTAGAGTGTGTTGGAGATTGTGAGAATTGCATAACGCCAAAGGGTGAAAGAGGACAATGTGTAACTATAAAAAATTGTCCTCAATTGCTTCGAATACTTTCGTATGTGCCGATTAGGGCTGAAGACGCAAATCTATTAAGGGATTCGAATTGTGGATTTCAAGGCATCGATCCTAAAGTGTGTTGTAGTTTGACGAATGAACAAATTACAACTCCACCGCCTGCAACTAGAATACCTTTAAACACTGGAGAAAAACTGACAGGTATTAAGGGGAGCAATAAAAAATTTGCTCTGGAAATAAACGAGAGAATTTGTTTAATATTTTATCAGATAAATCAATTGGTATCACAATTTAAAATCTGCATTAGGTAATGCCTATTAATTTGGTACTTATTATTAAAATTCCAGTCTCTTAGACAACGATATCGACAAAAAACAATTACGAAATAAATAAATCAATTACAATAATAACTCTTGTTTTAATAGATAAAATTAAACAATAAGATTTGCTTTGATACACGCACACACCCATATATCAATATCGAGGTCGATGCTACATGTTTAAAAATTAATGTTTGTTTCTTTCCTTGTTTGTCAAGTTCCTAAACCATTAACATAAAATTTGGTTCTTTAGTAAGTTGCTGTCCAAACCCCAAAAAAGGTTTCTTAATAAAAAAAAAAACAAATAAACACTATAGACATTTTATGTGGAAGAAATAACAGATTCAGTGATAAAACTGTTCGTCTAACTAAAAACTTTAAAGCGAAGAATGCACGCGATCGCGACCGCTATGACGATCACAACTGCGATAGAAAGCACACATATGAATGCACGATAGTGACCTTGCAATCGCCGGTAGATTATTTTTATTTTAACCAAAGTAATTTACATCGTTAATGTAAAAAGTCCAGGTTGGAGGATACTTAAGAACTACTGCTCTTTGCAGTAATACTGGACAGTGAAGAAAAACGTCACAAAAGTATTTTACACCCTTGATATTTAAATTGTAAACGATAGTAAAAATTGCTAATTTACCTTGTGCTTTACATCTCTTGCGTGTAGAAAATCGAGGTTTGATAAATCACATAATGTATTGATTTGCGTTGGATAATATTGCTAAAATCTTCCATTTCACGAAATTCAATTTTACGCGATCAGCGATCAGATTTAACCCGTAGCGTTTTATTGGGGCGGTAACTTGGGTGATCGCGTATGGGCCGTCGGTATGGAATTTCATTAGAAGGATCTGATCGCTATCGCCTCGTGATCGCGACCGCGCAAGTGTGTTCTTCGCTTAAATTTGAAAATTTTGTAGATCTCGAGAAACCTTACAAATAAAATTAGGATCCTTACGTATAAATTGATAATAGATGTCGACTACCAGAAAATTAACATTGCTAAGGGGTTTTCGAGACTATTGTAGAAAAAATCCTACGTTCTAAAATTTTTACTTGCTTATAGATGTTTTAGTCACTGCAACTCAGAAACGTTTGGGATAAGTTATTATCAGTAGTAATGTTATTTATAGCGTTTCTCGCAGAGATGTGATTTATTTGAAATACTTGAATTTAAAATGCAAATACAAAATAAAAAATACCTATTTTTATCCTGCATTTAAATACTTTTTTGAGAAAAGCATTTTGTATTTTATTTGAAATACTTTTCCAAACGTAGTTTCTATTTGTAAAATGCGAAATACATTTTTGCCGTTAAAAGTGTTGATAGTATCATAGGTATACACAAATCAAACATTACATACAATGATGAATGAAAGTTGCTCACATTGGCCATTAAATGTATTAAAAACTTAAAAGGGGGTTAAAGAAACATTCCATGAAAATCTCTAATTCTTTAAGTAAAGAGAGCCAAAAAATTCTAAACTTCTTGGAAATGGATAATCTAAAATATTGAATCGATAGTGTTTTCCGGGTTCAATGTTCAATGAACTTTGAAGTTCCAAATTGATATCAGCACTTGCCAAATCACCACTTATCGTACCTTTAGCAAGAAATTCTATGAATTACGACAAAACAGCCCGCTAAACAATATCGAATTGATATACGCCAGCTGTGTAAAACTTAAAAATACAAGATATTGTGGTGTGCTAATAAATGCCTATAATCCAAAATTTTCTCTTATTACAATGTGTAAAAGATCAGAAACAAAATGGGCTTGTAAATATTTTGATATAAAATGATTGATGTTGATTTTACATCAATAAGATTATTAGCAACTCTATTTTGGCATCAGTATGTTTTTTCCAATTAAAGTGGGTGACAAAGGTACCTAAATAAGGAATAATATAGAAGAATTATTTGTTGCTGTACTGAAGAAACTATGTATAACATAAAGATAGAAAAACTATATCTCAATCACTTCAAACAGAAAAATATGAATCATACTCAATTTTGCAAACACCACTATTAGTCTAGAAAAATTTCAATATGGAATGGAATGGAATGTGGAAAATTAAATAGGCACTACGAAAAAGTATTTATTTGAGAAAAGTATTTTCAAAATACATTTTGCATTCAGCATCTATAATACAAAAGGGAAATCTATTTTGTATTTTACATTTGAAATAACAAATCAAAAACGTATTTGCATTTTGTATTTAATACTTTTAAAAAACCATTTTGTACATCTCTGGTTTCTCCATATCTACAACTTTCACGTTTTTGGAAAAATTTACCTGTTCAACGACCAAAAGCGGAAAAAGCTATTTTTGATCATTTTGGGGCCCCATACACCTTATTGGCAACGAACTATTGAGGGTTGAACATTTTCAAAAAAATGATGCAAATTAATTAAAGCATTTAGAAAATACTTATTTTGCATTCCGTAGTTTATATTTAAAATTTGAAATCGAAATCGTTTCATATTTTGCATCTCCCATCTCAATTACATATGTTGTAACAACAATTTTTTACATATCTCGGTAAACGGTAATTATGGAATATACATACAAGGAAATTGATTTAATATTCTTAATCATATCAGCTTGTTATTGATCATTTAAATTAACATAGTCTTCATGGTTATTGAATGTATAGAGAAAAACATCTCGTCTTTTTCAAATATTTAATATTATTGATATTTAAAAACGCATTATTTTTCTCATTATCTATTCATAATTAATACCTAAAAAATTTCTTTTTATATAAAAATTTCAATTTTTAAACAACTAGAGTAATTTATTTCTTTTAAAAATTAAAAATAAATGAATTTGAATTATTCTGTAAGGAATGTTCAAGTATTATTCAACGCAATTAGGGGAAGGCTCTTGTAAAATTGCTGGAGTGTTACAGGTTATAGAGGAGAGGAAGGGAGGCAAGAAAT
>NW_020442381.1:43081-46387 GCF_000699045.2 Agrilus planipennis
CCCACATCCTTAACTATTTGCGAACAGTAATCTAATCTAGGTCTACCTCTACCCCTCCTAACTCGTGTTTCTGCCTCTAATATGTCTCTGACTAGACCTTCATGCCTAAGAAGGTGTCCTACCAATCTATCTCGCCTATTTTTTATTGACTTCCATAGAGTCCTCTGTTCTCTTATTCTCTCCAATACCTCTTCATTTCTAACCTTTTCTACTCACGATATCCTCATAATCCGCCTATAACACCAAATAGTAAATTAAATGAAAAAAAAAATACACAAAATTGTGTAATTATTTATCAACTATGGGGGTGATTATGATAAACCTTCAATTATTCTGGTTTCCGCTTAGTATCACATCCTGCGATATTATATACCTACATACGACAAATACATTTGGTATTTTTTAAACCAATTTATGAGTAGGTGTCGATAAAAAGTACCTGTTCAATGTTTTCTGTTTTAAATACGACCCTATTCGGTGCTTCAGTTTTCGATAGTCACGTACAGAGGTGCAACAAGGAGGGGTCCACGGGTGCCTAAGCACCCATTCGTCTGGTCCAATCGATTCAGTTAATAACCCAACTTGAAAGTTCGGTTCAAATAGTTCAAGCTCGTACACGAGCAGCCGAATCTTTACAGCTTATACACACCCGCAGTATATAAATATTTATTGTATTATGATGAAAGCACCCAGTCAAACTGTAACGTTGTTGCGCCCCTGGTCACGTGCACCGTATCTGCGTTTCTTTTAAACCGAGGTATCGATAGGAAGTACCTACTTCAAAGATGGGTTTTTATTTTGGGACAATTTATTCGCCTCATTTGTAAATGCGTCTTTAATTTTTTCAACTGTATGCAGTCTTGGACTTTCCATTTGCTCGTTCTAGCAGTAGCTTTATTTAAAATTCTAGATTATATACCCTAAATGCCCATATCAATAGCATTTTTCCGTTGAATATAAAATATACTGTTAATTAAACAACGTCTCTATTGACATATCTTATTATTAGTTTATCTTCTTCTCATGTACCGTATCTATTTTTTTCCTTTTCTTTTAGCTTAAATGTATATACTTTAGGTCATCATCATAAGGCCGTAAGGTTGATTGGACGCGCACCTCCACTCTTTCTTATCCTGAGCTAATCTTCGCATTTCCCTAAAACTAGAACAACCCACATCCTTAACTATTTGCGAACAGTAATCTAATCTAGGTCTACCTCTATCCCTCCTAATTTCCGTTTCTGCTTCTAATATGTCTCTAACTAGACCTTCATGCCTGAGAAGATGTCCTACTAACTTATCTCGCCTATTTCTTATTGACTTCCATAGAGTCCTCTGTTCACCGATTCTTTCTAATACCTCTTCGTTTCTAACCTCCTCTATTCACGGTATCCTTATTATTCGCCTGTAACGCCACATTTCGGACGCTTCTAACCTTTTCTTTTCCGCCGCGCCAGCTGCCCATGTTTCGCACCCGTACAGTGCCATGCTCCAAACATACACCTTTAACAACCTTTTTCAAATTTCAAAAATAACGATTCGCGAACATAGACGTGACTTCTTTTTATTGAAGGCGACACGACCCTGCGCTATCCTCTGCTTTATATCCCTACTACTCCTTCCGTCCTGACTTATCTGCCTTTCTAGATACCGAAAATCAGCCACTTCTTCTAATTTTTCGTCTCCTATCTTTATACTTGTAGGTAAAAACAAATTAATTAACCATTCAATTACATATCTTTTTCTGTTTTAACCTAACCTAACGTAACATTTCAACTATTTTCTCCTGTTTATACCATCAAAACAAAAATAATTATTTCGTCCTCTCATTCTTCCTTCCCTCTTTTTTTTAATTCTCTTCAACTTTTCTGTCCCATTGTTACTGTATCATCTACCATCTATTCGCATCCTTTTCTTATTTGTTCTCAACACATCCTACATAAATTCTACAAGTTCCTTTTACCTTTTCTACTAATATTTTCATTCCCTAATACATTCATTGCCCACTCTAAATCTTATTGTAATATCAGTTCCTTTTTTAACTTCCAAATCTTTCGAAATCAGAGCTCCTTGCCATGAAGCCTACAACTTATTTCAAACGGTTACATATATGTCGCTTCCCGTTACCTGGATGCGCCGTAACAAAATTCTAAATTGAATTATATTTTATTTCGTTCAAACTATTGTTGTCTTGTTCACGTCTAGTATGTACTATGTCTATTCGCGCAGCTTTCCTCAAGGTCACATCTCTATCCGTTTGAAACGAGTTGTACATTAATAACTGCGTATACTGAATCTTGTATTTTTCTCTAACTTTTTGCGTTTTACTATTTTCCCTAAATTCCTACCCGTTTCCCTCCACTCATCCATTTGCTTTTGCACTATTTTTATTTCTCTTATTTTTTATCACTTTTCCTGTTTTCCCTTCTTCTAGCCTTTCCAATTTTCTATCACAATTTATCACTATTTTTAGTCTTTTCTCTTTTATATTCAGTCTGTTTTGAAAGTGAAAGGACTATAGGTTAAGTGCAATTGACTTTCTATTTTTCTTGGAACTACATTAGTGTTTTCGTCTATAAATATTTATTAATACTGTAATTTCTTGTTTTATTCGTTAATAAGTTTATTTTAGCAAGAGGTAAGGGATTCCATTGCGGGGGCGTCCTTATCAGCAACAGATACGTGCTAACAGCGGCTCATTGTGTTAAAGGAAAAGATTTACCAAGAACATGGACTCTGTAAGACGTTTTCGTTGTTTTTTTTTTTGGTCTTTTCCATTTACATTTCGTTATTTAACAGTTCTAGTGTCCGCCTAGGAGAATACAATACCGAGACAGAGGAAGATTGTGTCACAAGTGGTAATGGGTACAAATGGTGTTCAGACAAGCCCATCGATATTCCAGTTGAAGAAAGAATTGCCCACGAAAAGTATCAGCCTAGGGATCCTAATCAGTATAACGATATAGCTCTGTTGAGGTTATCACGAGCTGTTAATTTTACCGGTAAGGAGAAATTAATTAATGTATTGATGTATTTTTAAGCAAGTCTTTGTTTTGACATTACTGCCCCAATTGCTTCTTTTTTTTCGATAGCACTAAAATAGTGTCAAAATTTGTTGAGTAGTTCTCGAGTTATAAACAAAAAAGATTTAAAAAAAATCGGTTGTCTGTAAGGTCGGTTTACTGACGATAGTTGAACGTGACAACGTCATAAGAAAATACTGATGGAATGGTTTCATTTTTCAAAAGAAAATTTTAATTTTATTTGTTTGATAGATATTTTGTATGGATATAGAGAAGGAGGTAAA
>NW_020442381.1:48086-52038 GCF_000699045.2 Agrilus planipennis
TTTTTTTTTATGAATATATCTATTCGTACTTCGTCAAGTTTGTGATATTTAAGCAAAGAGAGAAGAGAGGTTTAATAATATTTTGTTTTAATATTTGCCCATAATCTGGTTTTTACTTTTTAATGCTAAGTTAGTAGATTATGTCATAAGATATTCCCAGTGTGATTGAAGTTATTTTATCGAGCAATTGCGTCAATATAAGCATAAAAATATCAACATTATATAAGGTATTTCTGTTTTTTTTTTTCCTGTAAATATGCTGTAAAAAATAGGTATGTGATAATTATTCTAAAATTACAGTGGATTTCGTTCGTAATACAAAATTTGAATTATTTTATTTTTAGAGTGTGTTGGAGATTGTGAGAATTGCATAACGCCAAAGGGTGAAAGAGGACAATGTGTAACTATAAAAAATTGTCCTCAATTGCTTCGAATACTTTCGTATGTGCCGATTAGGGCTGAAGACGCAAATCTATTAAGGGATTCGAATTGTGGATTTCAAGGCATCGATCCTAAAGTGTGTTGTAGTTTGACGAATGAACAAATTACAACTCCACCGCCTGCAACTAGAATACCTTTAAACACTGGAGAAAAACTGACAGGTATTAAGGGGAGCAATAAAAAATTTGCTCTGGAAATAAACGAGAGAATTTGTTTAATATTTTATCAGATAAATCAATTGGTATCACAATTTAAAATCTGCATTAGGTAATGCCTATTAATTTGGTACTTATTATTAAAATTCCAGTCTCTTAGACAACGATATCGACAAAAAACAATTACGAAATAAATAAATCAATTACAATAATAACTCTTGTTTTAATAGATAAAATTAAACAATAAGATTTGCTTTGATACACGCACACACCCATATATCAATATCGAGGTCGATGCTACATGTTTAAAAATTAATGTTTGTTTCTTTCCTTGTTTGTCAAGTTCCTAAACCATTAACATAAAATTTGGTTCTTTAGTAAGTTGCTGTCCAAACCCCAAAAAAGGTTTCTTAATAAAAAAAAAAACAAATAAACACTATAGACATTTTATGTGGAAGAAATAACAGATTCAGTGATAAAACTGTTCGTCTAACTAAAAACTTTAAAGCGAAGAATGCACGCGATCGCGACCGCTATGACGATCACAACTGCGATAGAAAGCACACATATGAATGCACGATAGTGACCTTGCAATCGCCGGTAGATTATTTTTATTTTAACCAAAGTAATTTACATCGTTAATGTAAAAAGTCCAGGTTGGAGGATACTTAAGAACTACTGCTCTTTGCAGTAATACTGGACAGTGAAGAAAAACGTCACAAAAGTATTTTACACCCTTGATATTTAAATTGTAAACGATAGTAAAAATTGCTAATTTACCTTGTGCTTTACATCTCTTGCGTGTAGAAAATCGAGGTTTGATAAATCACATAATGTATTGATTTGCGTTGGATAATATTGCTAAAATCTTCCATTTCACGAAATTCAATTTTACGCGATCAGCGATCAGATTTAACCCGTAGCGTTTTATTGGGGCGGTAACTTGGGTGATCGCGTATGGGCCGTCGGTATGGAATTTCATTAGAAGGATCTGATCGCTATCGCCTCGTGATCGCGACCGCGCAAGTGTGTTCTTCGCTTAAATTTGAAAATTTTGTAGATCTCGAGAAACCTTACAAATAAAATTAGGATCCTTACGTATAAATTGATAATAGATGTCGACTACCAGAAAATTAACATTGCTAAGGGGTTTTCGAGACTATTGTAGAAAAAATCCTACGTTCTAAAATTTTTACTTGCTTATAGATGTTTTAGTCACTGCAACTCAGAAACGTTTGGGATAAGTTATTATCAGTAGTAATGTTATTTATAGCGTTTCTCGCAGAGATGTGATTTATTTGAAATACTTGAATTTAAAATGCAAATACAAAATAAAAAATACCTATTTTTATCCTGCATTTAAATACTTTTTTGAGAAAAGCATTTTGTATTTTATTTGAAATACTTTTCCAAACGTAGTTTCTATTTGTAAAATGCGAAATACATTTTTGCCGTTAAAAGTGTTGATAGTATCATAGGTATACACAAATCAAACATTACATACAATGATGAATGAAAGTTGCTCACATTGGCCATTAAATGTATTAAAAACTTAAAAGGGGGTTAAAGAAACATTCCATGAAAATCTCTAATTCTTTAAGTAAAGAGAGCCAAAAAATTCTAAACTTCTTGGAAATGGATAATCTAAAATATTGAATCGATAGTGTTTTCCGGGTTCAATGTTCAATGAACTTTGAAGTTCCAAATTGATATCAGCACTTGCCAAATCACCACTTATCGTACCTTTAGCAAGAAATTCTATGAATTACGACAAAACAGCCCGCTAAACAATATCGAATTGATATACGCCAGCTGTGTAAAACTTAAAAATACAAGATATTGTGGTGTGCTAATAAATGCCTATAATCCAAAATTTTCTCTTATTACAATGTGTAAAAGATCAGAAACAAAATGGGCTTGTAAATATTTTGATATAAAATGATTGATGTTGATTTTACATCAATAACATTATTAGCAACTCTATTTTGGCATCAGTATGTTTTTTCCAATTAAAGTGGGTGACAAAGGTATCTAAATAAGGAATAATATAGAAGAATTATTTGTTGCTGTACTGAAGAAACTATGTATAACATAAAGATAGAAAAACTATATCTCAATCACTTCAAACAGAAAAATATGAATCATACTCAATTTTGCAAACACCACTATTAGTCTAGAAAAATTTCAATATGGAATGGAATGGAATGTGGAAAATTAAATAGGCACTACGAAAAAGTATTTATTTGAGAAAAGTATTTTCAAAATACATTTTGCATTCAGCATCTATAATACAAAAGGGAAATCTATTTTGTATTTTACATTTGAAATAACAAATCAAAAACGTATTTGCATTTTGTATTTAATACTTTTAAAAAACCATTTTGTACATCTCTGGTTTCTCCATATCTACAACTTTCACGTTTTTGGAAAAATTTACCTGTTCAACGACCAAAAGCGGAAAAAGCTATTTTTGATCATTTTGGGGCCCCATACACCTTATTGGCAACGAACTATTGAGGGTTGAACATTTTCAAAAAAATGATGCAAATTAATTAAAGCATTTAGAAAATACTTATTTTGCATTCCGTAGTTTATATTTAAAATTTGAAATCGAAATCGTTTCATATTTTGCATCTCCCATCTCAATTACATATGTTGTAACAACAATTTTTTACATATCTCGGTAAACGGTAATTATGGAATATACATACAAGGAAATTGATTTAATATTCTTAATCATATCAGCTTGTTATTGATCATTTAAATTAACATAGTCTTCATGGTTATTGAATGTATAGAGAAAAACATCTCGTCTTTTTCAAATATTTAATATTATTGATATTTGGAAACATGAGACCGTAAAATTTGTTCATATTTCGGATGACGTTCGTTTCCAACTCTAACTAAATGTGCCATTAATTATAATAATGTGAAGTAAACTATTATAAATCTGTCATAATCAATTCAGTTACTGTAACTGTTTTATTATCTTTTATACTCGATTCAGTTGTCGAATTAATTCGATTTCAGCAATAAAAATGATATCTGACAACTAGTGACGAACAAAATTGGTTTCGTTTTGCGAAAATGCAAGACCAAGACCAACACCAAGACTATCTCTATACTAACAAGACGAAGACTGAACGAACAAGATCAAGATCTAATTAAGACCGAACAAACAAGACTAAGATTATAACCAAGATCGAATATTCAAGACCAAATACGCAAGACGTATCATCATCATAAGGTCGTCAGTCCTAAGACTGGTTGGAATCCAAAATTAGAACAACTCACATCCTTAACTATTTGCGAACAGTAATCTAACCTAGGTTTACCTCTACCCCTAACTAAGTGTA
>NW_020442381.1:55435-65690 GCF_000699045.2 Agrilus planipennis
CGCTGCCGAACGCGGAGGCCGATTGTGCCTCTTTGTCGCTCGTTCCGCGCTCTCGCTTGCACTTCAAGCCTTAAATGGAACGCCTCAGAGCGAGGTAACGCCGCATGAGTCATGTTTTTTCGTGCGTGCAGCCGGCTCCATCGAATTATAAGACGTTGTCACGTCAAAAATCATCATTTTTTATCACATATGACGAAAATAATATTAAAAGCAGTTTATGACTGCTATAATTACTAAAGCCGGATAAAATTGTATCAAAATCGAAAATCTATAGAATTGAACTGAATTACTCATCTCTTCACAGTAGGTATGTTGAAAGTTGTCGTGATAGACAGGGAGATAGGTAACAAAAATTGGGTATTAACGCCCTACTCGATCGAAAGATTTACTTTTGGAAAAGGTGGTCAACGATTTCTTTAGTATGGCATTGGTATTTTAATCTATCAATAACCTACGTACATGTCATCTTGCAATAACCATTACTTGAACAAAATATTTGTATGTTAAAAGTACAAGTGTACTTACTTTGTATTATTACAAAATTTAATACAAATAACGATTAAAGTAATCAGTATAATAACATCAATAAAATTATATTTCAATTGTTCAGTTCGTCGACTTCATCATCAGAATCTACATTCTCTTCAGTATGTAAATCTGGTGCTTCTGTAGAAATTTAATCCTTTACGTTTGATATTGTCACGTGGTTACATTAGATTTTTTGTTAATTGTTTATTTTAATTAGGTTATTATAATGTGTTTTTATTATTTTGTCGTGGCTGGGCGTAAGATATTAAAATGATAAGAAAACGAGATTGGAAAACAATAACAACTTTCTTATATAGTAAAGTAGATGTGAAATTCAAAAAGACAATATGACAATTACAAATGAATTTAGAGTCAGTTGTCAGGTAATTTAGATAGATAACATCACAAATGAAAATTGAACAAAAACGTTTTTAAAAAGGATCATCCTCTCAATGCTGATTAATACACTGTAAAATTTAACAAAATTACTTACGTTGATAGGAGCGTTGCAATCATCTTGACCAGAATGTAGTGCCATCAACACTTATCGGCTATCCTTTAGGGTAGGGTAGAGTCTTTTTGTCAATGCGTTCCCGAGTCGACTGTCCGCGATTAGTTTATCGATCCGCGTTCACGCACTAAACTTCACCACGAAACATGGACAGTGGGCGCGGTGGAAAAGAAAAGGTTAGAAGCCTTCGAAATGTGGTGTTATTGGCAAATGATGAGGATGACGTGAATAGAAAATGTTAGAAATGATGATGTATTAGAAAGAATAGGTGAACACAGGACTATGGAAGTCAATAAGAAATAGACGAGATAGATTATAGCAGTGGCAACGACCCGCCACAGGGGTTACAATTTTTGTAATTAACTAATAAAAAGAAAAAAGCTCCCATGTATGCAAATTTGGACCTATTTCGTTTCTATCGGGTTGTTCGGAAAGTCATTTCGTTTCTTCCCGACAGAGGATTTAATTGTATTCTTTTGCACCCAACTTCACATTTAAGCCGTATAATTTTTATATGCTTTGAGAGCTCATATAGCAAGGCTTGTGTGTGAAAAATTCCAATTAATTCTACGCAGTAGTTTTTGGTTGGTGCCCTTTTAAATATGGAGAGCGATAAGCAGCATTTTCGACATATCTTACTGTTTTACTACAGAAAGGGTAAAAATGCTGTTCAAGCCAGAAAGAAATTGACTGATGTGTATGGAGAAGGTGTGTTGACAGTACGCCAGTGCCAGAACTGGTTCGCTAAATTTCGATCCGGCAATTTTGATGTCGAAGATGCACCACGTTCGGGAAGGCCGGTTGAAGCTGATAAAGACGCGATAAAGGCATTAGTTGATGTGAACCGGCGAATAACAACACGTGAGATCGGATTGAGGTTAAATTTATCAAATTCAACAGTTTATGACCACTTGAAAGGCCTGGGATTATCCTCGAAGCTCGATGTATGGGTTCCCCATGTTCTCACAGAGAGAAATCTGTGTCGCCGCATTGACGTCTGCGATTCGCTTCTCAAACGTCACGAAAATGATCCGTTTTTGAAGCGCATCATCACTGGGGACGAAAAATGGGTTGTATACAACAACGTCAAACGCAAGAGGTCATGGAGCAAAAAAGATGAACCGGCTCAAACCATTTCCAAAGCCGATATTCACCAAAAAAAGGTGATGCTGTCTGTTTGGTGGGATTTTAAAGGAATCGTTTTTTTTGAGCTTTTACCGGATAACACAACGATTAATTCGGAAGTCTACTGTCATCAGCTGGACAAACTGAATGATGCACTTCAACAGAAAAGGTCAGAACTAATCAACAGGAAAGGTGTAGTGTTTCACCAAGACAACGCGAGACCTCACACAAGTTTGGTCACTCGCCAAAAGCTTTTACAGCTTGAATGGGATACAATGCTACACCCACCATATTCTCCAGACCTGGCACCATCGGATTATTATTTGTTCCGGTCACTCCAAAATTTTTTAGACGGTAAAACCTTCACCTCAAATGAGGAGGTCAAAAACCTCCTCGATCAGTTTTTTGCCAGCAAAGACCAAAAATTTTATGAGCGTGGAATTATGCTACTACCAGAAAGATGGCAAAAGGTGTTGGACCAGAACGGTCAATATATAATTTAATAAAGTATTTGTTTATTATACGAAAACTGTCTTTCATTTCCACAAAAAAAAAACGAAATGACTTTCCGAACAAGCCTATAATTTACTGAGAAGGTATACTTTTCCTTACGTATCTCTCTGTCTGGCAGACAGAACGGCAAAACGGGCGTGTGACCAGTTTCTATTCCTCCAAACGTACTGCTTTGAAGAGATAGATACTGACCACACGCTCGCACTGCCTTTTTTTCATTGATTATTTCGTGGAAAACGGACGGTCTGTCTTCATTTTGAGCAAATATATTTTTCGCAGGATGGCTGAGTCATGCCATAATCATAAAAATAGTCTATTTTTTTAGGCGCTCTCAAGCTTAACGACAACAGACAAACAGACCGACTTCCACTTAACAATAATAATTTAACATTACAATTTTATATTTTTAGATTACATTAAACCAGTATGCTTACCGACAAGTTCGGAGCTTATAAATAACGATTTTGTCGGTACCACAATGTACGTCGCAGGCTGGGGAAAGACAGAGAACAGTTCTGACAGCCCCATTAAGTTAAAATTGAAGGTAAAATACAGGATGATTCGAAAAGGACTTTACAACTTTAATAAACAATAATAATACAATAATAAATTTGTACGGTTTCAAATGCAAATATGTATTCAACACATGCTAAACAGTCGTCTGCGGAACGTGCAGCACGCTGGGTAGATTTCGTAGGGCTGTTGACAAAACTTTGTCTCACCTGCTCAATATGTTCAACGACTTCGTCAGATGTCCTTAGATGACCTGATGATTTCTTATGTTTTACTGGGCACCCTGTTTCTACAAAGTATGTTTGTTACTCATAAATTTTAGGCATACTAGGAGGATCTTTAGATTCTTCAAACTAAAACATATAACTAGTGCGCTTGGGTGCAGTGAAGGCAGCCATTTTTGACGCAACTGCCGCTAGCGCTCGTTACGATGCGATTCGGTACTAGCGAACTACCTGAATTAAAACTTGATATGTTTTCCTACAAACTGACACTACAATTAGCTTTGTAGGTCCTCTATATAAATTTATATGACTTTTCAAAGTTGTAAAGTCCTTTCTGAATCACCCTGTACAATAAATATCCATGGATATTGAGCTTGTACTTCTTTTGGCGGGCTGAGAGTAAAATTTTAGTATACAATAGAAATTGCAAGAGCAGAATGCGACGTAAGTTGCTCCTCAAATAAATACATAATAATTGTTGCCTAGCATATAACGGTTAAATAAATATGTAAATAAAAAGTACAACTCATATTGCATGTACATAAGTGCTTCCACATACCTAATTTTTTTATTTTCCCACTAATAATATTCAGGTTCCTGTAAAGAGGATAACAACCTGCGCTGAAGTGTATCGCAATGCAGATATAGAACTCGGTCCCACTCAAATGTGTGCAGGGGGTGAATCGGGTAAAGACTCATGTAGGGGCGATAGCGGAGGACCTTTGATGGGAAATTATAAGAATGCTAATGCCGATGCCAATTGGTATGCCCTTGGATTGGTCTCTTTTGGCCCATCGCCCTGTGGAACAGCCGGATGGCCAGGCATTTACACCAAAATTAACGATTTTGTACCATGGATTGTTAACAAGTTGAAACCATAGCAGTGATTATTGTTATTAACTTTTAAAATTGTGTTAATTGTAAATAGAACTTTTTAAAATAAGTACTGCAGTTCCTTTTTATTTCCGTTAAAGCAAATAAATTTATGTTTTTACTTGGTGGTAAGTATACATAAAATATACCGAAGTTAAGTTAAGCCATAATTAGGGTGACATTTTTTTTTACTAATTTATGATCAATAGCTTAGTTTAGAATAAAGTAATTTAAGTGGTGAAGTAGGTAAGTGGCATACTAAATTACATTAATAAAAGACTGTCATTTAAAAAATGTACTATACAGGGTTATTTTTAAAGAGCCTGTTAGACGTATCTCAATGTGTCGCTGTAACTGAATGGTAAAAATTTTAGACTGTATCATCCGTATCGCTACAGTTTGGATGGCATCAAGTACGAACACATAAAACAAATAATATAAATTTTCGGATTCGTGTAAGACGTGGGGTAGCGTAAGTTTGAGGTATTTGACTAGTGTATGTTGATAGTTATCATACCGATCAGCATGACCTAGAAGTTTAGACAATTGCTTAGTATTCGGGAGGACAATGGTTCGATTTCGTATGTTTGCCCTGGTCGATGCCTTTCTGTGACTTTTTTGGATCACTCAGGCAAATGTTGGGGCAGTAATACAATCCACAGATAATATTTCACTTTCTTCTGTTTTCATTTCGTCTGTTTTATTTTTCTTACCCTAACCGCCATCACTCTTCCATTCCCATGATTCTTAACAGACTGAAGAGGGCCTTCCGGCGTAGTTTGGAAGAACTGCTCGCCTATTAGCATTAGTAATTGGTTGGAATGAAACACCCAAAAGTTTAAATTTAGTTTTAAAGCTGTCACAAGCTGGAAGTGCGTGCGGCCAGTCGAAGAACAATGATGATTGGTTCCCACTTATAGGCATCGCTATTGTCTTTTATTTCAAGCCGAAATATTTTCCGAAGAATGTTTCAGTTCAGTATCGAGCTGTATGACCTAGAGAAGAGGTGGAGAATTTTTTACCAATAGAGGTCACATCTTAAATTATTTTTTGTATAGTTTTTGTCAATATATGTTATGTATTAACTTATTTTATTAATTTTCAAAGTATCGTGATGTTTGCCATTAAATATTAATTGATACAGAGGCTACACTTTATCAAAACCGCTGAAGAAACTTATGGAGGCGGCATATGGCCTAGAGGTCACACGTTCCTCAGAACTGTTCTAAAGGTTTCAACTTTAGACTTTCGTAAGTTTGTTTGGGTCACTTTGTTATAGAAGGTTTTGAGGAGGACTTAGAAAACGAATAATTCAAACTAGACAACAACAACATATATTTACAACTTAACAACAACTGGCGTAACGAAAGGAGAAGAGAAGAGACTTGTTCTGCTGAAGGCGTAAGATGAACTGATTTGGTATTTTATGAAAAATGAAAAACTGTTCTACAAGGAAGGAATAGAGAGGGTAGTAGATACGAGTAGGGAAGCATTAAAATATGGTAACTTTAAGATTAGAAATACCAAGAAATTGATGGCCGGTCAACCACCGAAGAAACCGATTGTAAAAATGTAATTAGGAAGGAATGAAAGGTACAGACGTCATGCGGTTAGTACACAAAAGATGAAATGTTACAGGGATTATAGGAAAGTACAGTAATAGAGTTATTTACATAGATAAGCAAGATACAATAGATTATTTACAAAAGGAAGGAATTTTTATAGACACTAATCGAAAATAGAAAAGAAATATTTTAGAAAGGTATTTACAATATGTAAACAAAATGAAACAATTTTCAAACATGTGGTGGATATCGCCACAAGACCATAGTTTAGCTTCGAGAGGACGCCGCACCAGTTCGATTCCGGGTCCATTTGCTTTTTTTCAAGTTTTTCTTTGACTTATTTGAATCAGTTCGGCAAATGCTGGAGCAGTAATAATATTCCACAGATATTCTTTTACTTCCCTTGTGTCTTCATTTTATTCGTCACATCTTTCTTTCCCCAGTCATCATCCAACAATTCCCCTAAATCTCCTAAAAGTAGGCTAAAGAGGCTTTAATAATATTAGTTGCTGTTCTATAGGTTCTATAGTAATATATGGATTTAATAGCTTGCAGTTCTGGTCCCACCGGATATAGTCATTTTAAGATCAATAGTGGGTTAGTTTTATAAGAAATATTTCTAATTATGATGTATCTACGTCAACTAAGCAATTTTGAGCCTTACACGAAAATTTTATGCGAACTGACCCTTGAAATAATAAAAATTGTAGGTAGGATGTTGAAGTAAACATTGCGGTATGTTTTAATGATTTTTTTGGTCAATTCTCATAAACTACAAAATGCATTCTTTTTCCTTTTCAAAACATCACACATCAGAATTATCTCAAGAACTAATAAGATTTGCAGGATGTTTTAAAGTTCGGAAAACATTGTTAAAAGTTACGTTTGGAGTACGGTTCTATATCCCGATGGGAAACGTAGACGGTGGGTGCAGCGGCAAAGAAAATTTTGCCATTTGGTGTTATGAGAGGATGATGAAAGGAAGGGTTAGAAATGAGGGGTACTGGAAAGAGTGAGAGAACAGAGGGTGCTAACGAAGTCAATAAAAACAGGAGAGATAGTATGGTAGGATGATTTTGCAGACATGAAAAGCTAGTTAAAAACTCATCAGAAGTAATAAACAAAGGCAAAGGAAGACCTAGATTAGATTGGTGTTTGCAAACAGTGATGTAAGATGTTCTCGTGTTTGAGATTAGCTCAGGATAAGAAGAATTGAAGGTGCGGGTTTTCAGGCTGATCACCCCGTTATAATAGGGATCTTCCACTTGAAATGAGATAGTCATATCTTGTTGAACCGGAAGTGCCAATTGTATGAAATTATTTTAATTGGAATGAGCATGTCCGGTTGTTCCAAACCGTATTTTTAACATTTTAAGGAATGAAAATATTTAGGTTGGATGATTTAGATTACCTCATGTAGGATTCCCTTGGTTTCCATTTTGTAGCAAGCAAGCAGGCAAAACAATTTTACACCAACTTCAAACGATACAAAATCAGGCAATAAAAGCTATACACAGTATACCATATAGATACCCAACAGAATTAATGTATGCCCGGCAACAAATACCAAAAATAAACCAAATAATAGACACGGAAACAATATGGCTAATACACCAAATTATAACTAAAACATGCAAGAGCAATATACAAATACAATTCAATAAGGGCAAGCACACCCATCATACAAGACAATAAAACCACCTAGCAAAGAGACAATATAATACCCACAAGACGGGAGTCAACACATTTTTAAATAGAGGTATAAACCTGTACAATGAACTTCAAAAAAAATCCCAAAAAAACTAATGAAGAAAAAGATCAAAAACTGGATAATAAACAAACAAGAATAAAATCAAACAAAAATTTAGTGAAAACCAAAGATAAAGTGCAATAAAAGTTCAAAGAAACTACAGCCAATCTTAAGTTAAGCTAGTAGTATTAATTAGGTTAAGTTAAGATTAAGGTAGGTTAACATGACAGATGTAGTTCTAGATTGAGAAGCGTAACCAGGTAACTGTAAACGCTTCTCGGTGAGCAGATTACAATAAACAATAAACAATAAATTAATGAATTTTAAATAAATAAACAGCAACAAAATAAGTGCGGCGGATTAATGTGTTGCCTATGTGTCATCCTGAATTCTAGTTTATTTATTAAGCAAACATGTACAGATATACTTCTTTTATGAATTGACTGCGTTTGCAGATGCTTTGATATCATAGCAACGAAGGAGATAAACTCCTTGCTGGGCTGGGGTTATGGTTCTACGAAAGAATAGGAAGAATTCAAGTAAAAGCGGTAAAATTGCAGTAGTGTCTGTAGAAAATATTTTTTGGTATTTCATTCCTACCAACTATTAATGCTGGTGGTCGGTCGGTTCCTTCGGACTACATCGAAGGGCAGGGTGAAAGACATCTTCAGTCTAATTTTAGGAATCGCGAGAATGGGCGTGTGGTGGTTGTGATAAGAGAAATTATATGGTCGAAATAAATGTAGAATGGAAGAAAGATTATCTGTGAATATTATTAGTGTCCCAGTATTTAAGCTATATGTATAGAAGGAAATAACTGGAAAACTTAGATTACGGCAGACGATGCCGCTCGGTGTCCATATAAAGAAAAATAGGATATCTATTATTCAAATTTCATTATTTATCAGACCCCTAGCGAAGTATTCTGTTTCTGAGGAGGGAGGGTGCGCATACATAAAAAGTAATTATCAAGCATTAATGTTAAATCAACTTATCTTCATTCCACTATAGATTACCTCAACTTAATGAGGTAAAACTGTTTGTTGCTGTTGTCAGCTTCGCTAGGAATCGAAAATTTTTTTATTACTTCACCCCTGTCAGCCACTTCTTTTGGTTCAACTTACGTGTCCGCCCCTAGGGCATTCAAAGCAAGACCTACAGTGCTATAAATTTTTGAGAACTCTTTCTTATTTCTCTTTGAAGGTAGTAGGTCGGCTTGCTATGTTTAGATAACGCTGAATTGGACTTTTTACTACTATTCATTGTGAGTAATAACTTTCAATAAACATAGTAAAAAGTCCGGCTCGGCGTTATTTACCTCTTAAGTAATTAAAAAAATTATAACAGTTTCAACATCTTTACTGTCTTGCTGTTATGGTTAGTAATTATAGCTGTCCGACAGCACGCTATATTTGCTTCAAGCCCCACTTCAAGGTTCTAATTTAAATCCCGTACAACTCCTATTTCATATTGGATGAGCTTCAGAAATAACTGTCAGAAACTGCTATTATCATTGGCAAGGACAAACTGCTTACAAACAATTCATTTGTAAAGGAATATCCAACAGGTCTTTTGCATTGTCTTTAATTATTATCTTCAACCATAACTACACTTTCAGTAAAGGTTGGGAACTTCTGCCGGTATGTAGTAATGTTTAGAATATAATCATTAAACTTTTCAATATTTGGCAAAAAAATCACCATTGTTATTAATATTTTAAATATTTTATGTTCAAATTGTAAGTAGTTACTGTCGTTATCAAAATTATATCTTCAAATATTTGTTGTATAAATTACAAACAAATGTTTTTGTAATAAAAAGTATCGTTTCGAATAATAAATAATAGTTGCGGAAATATGAGTATTATAATATTTTGTAAAATAAATATGTATAATTACATGACACTCAAACAAAAATNTTAATAAAATCTATATAATTGTAATAACTGAGCGCTGAAAGATTAAACGGTGGGCATTAGGTACTAAAGCTAAATCCAAATTTAGACCCTGCACTTATAAATTATGTTGATATAAAAAACAAAACAAGTGAAATAGGAGAAGTTTCTTTAGGCAGGTTGAAACCATTAATCCTTTAAAAGGCCTGTGTCTGCTAATCGGTGGCAGAAAACCTATGAATTTATTGCATAATTTGATCGATATATCGTCTAATAATGGTAGTGATCTGTGACGATAAGGAAGTGAATATGATCGTGATTTATAGATCTTGTCTACAAACTGGAGTCATGATGAAGACATTCAACCAGGATTGCTTGTCAGGTCAACTGTTATTACACTTTTAAGTGCGAATAATGATACGGTTATTTAAACCTATTATTGACGATTGAATTGATCATAAAGCAATCAGAAATTTATAGGTACAGTATGGTTCACAGAGAGCAATACCATCTTGTCGATAAATGTACAGGTCTGACAAAGGAAGCTGGCGAGCGGTCGCGCAGGTACTTGCCCATTTATGATTTATTTGGGTAAGTCACTTGGAACCGATACACAAATAAGCTTTCAGTAGGCGTAAATTATAGTATTAATACAGATAGGACAGTAGCGTACTAGAAAATAATGTAAAAACATGACTTATCAAAAAGAAAAAATTAACCTATTGCTTTTGTTTTATAGTTAGTTTTCACATTCACTGT
>NW_020442381.1:67134-72597 GCF_000699045.2 Agrilus planipennis
GAAGTTTGCTATCGCTACTATAGGGATGAATTAGAGTTAGAAGAGTGATACTTAGTTTGTATAAAGAGCAACAGGCAGTTATAGAGCAGGAGTTGCAACGTAGAGAAGTAAATATCAGGAAGGGAGTCACACAGGGATGTACACTGTCGCCGCTACTTTTTAATCTATACATAGAAGACGCGATAAAGAAAAGGTTAGATGCGTTCGAAATGTGGTGTGAATGATGAGGATACCGTGGATAGAGAAGGTTGGAGATGAAGAGGTATTAGAAAGAATAGGAGAACATAGGATTCTATGGAAGTCAATAAAAAATAGGCGAGATAGGTTGGTAGGACACCTTCTCAGGCATGAATGTCTAGTCAGAGACATATTAGAGGGAGAAACGGGAGTTAGGAGGGGTAGAGGTTGACCTAGATTAGATTACTGTTCACAAATAGTTAAGGATGTGGGATGGTCTAGGTTTAGACCGAGCGGCATGGCCTAGAGGTCTAGACCATTGCTTAGCATTCGGGAGGACGCCGGTTCGATTCCGGGTCCGTCTGCCTTGGTCCAAGTTTTTCTGTGGTTTCTTTGGATCACTTAGGCAAATGCTGAGGCAGTAATATTCCACAGATAATCTTTCATTCTCTTCTGTCTTCATTTCGTCCGTCTCATCTTTTTCACCCAAACCACCACCCACCCATTCCCACGATTCCTGAAAGCAGGCTGAAGAGGGCCTTCCGCCCTACCTTCCGGCGTAGTCCGGAGGGATTGCTCGCCCACCAGCATTACTGGCTGGTGGGAATGAAACACCCAAAAGTTTTTTGTTTTTTTCTAGGTTTAGGGACATGCGAAGATTGGCTTAGGATAGGAAGAAGTGGAGGTGCGTGCCCAACCAGTCTTATGATGATGATGAATCCTGTTATTAATCCTAAACATAAAAGTATACAAAACTCAATTTTTATGAATATTTCTACAAACAGGTGTATTCTAACACGACTTTGCTTTCTATTTATCTGCTAAAATGCCATTGTGGCGAAACCTCTTTGAATATTAGGTAGTTCACAAATGCTAATTAAAAAATCATTAAATAAAATTCATCGAAATTGTCGCTGGCATGTAGTTACTCATTGAAAAGTAATAAAATTTTTGATTTATTATTGCTTTGTTCCACTTTTCTAACGTACATAATAAGACTGGAGAGAATCCAGTGAAGGACGCTAATGTTAGAAGGTATGTTTAGTGACAATATAAATCTAATTTTATCAGGTATCGCCGCGCCGAGTTCATCATTCTTTTGAGGTCATTTATTTATTCGTTATTATAAGAACGATTAATGAATAGCTCTGTAATATCGTTGTCCATTGACAGGCACAGTGGCAATTATTTAGGTGAAGTGGCTAGCAGCCTCTTCAGTTATTTTTTTGGATAGTGCTTATCGAGATTTATTTCTCTCACAAAATAAATAAATATAATTTCTTTTAGTATTATTTTTTGTGAAGAAATTTCGTGTAAAAAAGTACATAAAATTATTGATATGCTTAGAGTGCTTTTTTATTTATTCAAGTAAATAATCATTTTTTATTCACCTTTATAAAAGTTATAAAAAGAAAATTATTGATTTTATCGTCGTTCTCATTTAAAAATATGTTGGTTTATTATGATTTACGAACGCTTTTAAAAAATTAACATTTCATTATGATCTGGATTAGTGGTATTTGAAGTGTAGAACTTCGGTGCCTGACCATTGGAGATTTATCAACCAATGTAATTTTGAGATAAATATTAAGCATGTAAGTACCTGAAGAAGAAAAACAAGATAACCCAAATTGCTTATTTAGAAAGATTTTGACTATTATAAAGAGATTCGAATACCAAAATTTTGAAACTGTTTTACAATATTTATTTTCTGTGGAATGACTTAAAATTTGCGCCATTTAGGCGTCTGAAAGCATTATGTTTCAAAAATTCCAGTTTAAAAAATTATTGCATATGATTTTGAAGGTGAATCATCCGAACATGAACGCAACATTTGTACCAGTTTACAATTTTCAAGGGTTTAATACATTGCTTAGGAAAAGACAACACGAACGAAGGGAGCGGTGTCGTACTCATGTTCTACCTACTGTTTACAGTTATTAATCTATTTTTTTAATTTCTGTATTGATATTGACAATTGAGGCTCACATTGCCATTTCGGCAATATCCTGAGCGCCTTAATACTATAGGAACTTCGATCATAGATGTCGCAACAGGGTAATTTATAAATAACCAAATCGGAGAAAACTTACGCTAAAACGAAAACGACAAAAGGTATCAGCTTCTTTGATATTATGTTTTGACTCCATGACGTTTTAATGAGTTGATCTATTTATTTAATTGTATTGTAATTCGTTACTTTTCGTAATACATTTTCGTTCCCATTATTCATTAGTATTCTAATGAGTACAGTGGGAAAAGTGTACAATAACCCTTAGATTTGTGTTTAGGTAATGGAAATATTTTTTTAACTTCCCCCTTAGTACGAAAAAACTATGGTTAATTGAGACTATCCATTAATGTAAATTTTTTACATTACTTATTACAAAAGTAATGGAGAATTTAAATTACTTACATTACTCGTTATAAAAGAATTGGATAATGTCAGTTATTTACATTTTAATTTGAAAGGGTGACATTTTTTTTTACTAATTTATGATCAATAGCTTAGTTTAGAATAAAGTAATTTAAGTGGTGAAGTAGGTAAGTGGCATACTAAATTNTTAAAATAATATTTAATATTAACCACTAGGAATATCCAAAATGTTATTTATATTAATATTATCGCAACCCTGTTGAGCATAAATTTTCAATTTAATAAGCTTTTGACAATGTTAAATCGGGTAAGATGTTAAATGTACTTAAAAATGTAGGGATGAATTAGAGTTAGAAGAGTGATACTTAGTTTGTATAAAGAGCAACAGGCAGTTATAGAGCAGGAGTTGCAACGTAGAGAAGTAAATATCAGGAAGGGAGTCACACAGGGATGTACACTGTCGCCGCTACTTTTTAATCTATACATAGAAGACGCGATAAAGAAAAGGTTAGATGCGTTCGAAATGTGGTGTGAATGATGAGGATACCGTGGATAGAGAAGGTTGGAGATGAAGAGGTATTAGAAAGAATAGGAGAACATAGGATTCTATGGAAGTCAATAAAAAATAGGCGAGATAGGTTGGTAGGACACCTTCTCAGGCATGAATGTCTAGTCAGAGACATATTAGAGGGAGAAACGGGAGTTAGGAGGGGTAGAGGTTGACCTAGATTAGATTACTGTTCACAAATAGTTAAGGATGTGGGATGGTCTAGGTTTAGACCGAGCGGCATGGCCTAGAGGTCTAGACCATTGCTTAGCATTCGGGAGGACGCCGGTTCGATTCCGGGTCCGTCTGCCTTGGTCCAAGTTTTTCTGTGGTTTCCTTGGATCACTTAGGCAAATGCTGAGGCAGTAATATTCCACAGATAATCTTTCATTCTCTTCTGTCTTCATTTCGTCCGTCTCATCTTTTTCACCCAAACCACCACCCACCCATTCCCACGATTCCTGAAAGCAGGCTGAAGAGGGCCTTCCGCCCTACCTTCCGGCGTAGTCCGGAGGGATTGCTCGCCCACCAGCATTACTGGCTGGTGGGAATGAAACACCCAAAAGTTTTTTGTTTTTTTCTAGGTTTAGGGACATGCGAAGATTGGCTTAGGATAGGAAGAAGTGGAGGTGCGGGCCCAACCAGTCTTATGATGATGATGAATCCTGTTATTAATCCTAAACATAAAAGTATACAAAACTCAATTTTTATGAATATTTCTACAAACAGGTGTATTCTAACACGACTTTGCTTTCTATTTATCTGCTAAAATGCCATTGTGGCGAAACCTCTTTGAATATTAGGTAGTTCACAAATGCTAATTAAAAAATCATTAAATAAAATTCATCGAAATTGTCGCTGGCATGTAGTTACTCATTGAAAAGTAATAAAATTTTTGATTTATTATTGCTTTGTTCCACTTTTCTAACGTACATAATAAGACTGGAGAGAATCCAGTGAAGGACGCTAATGTTAGAAGGTATGTTTAGTGACAATATAAATCTAATTTTATCAGGTATCGCCGCGCCGAGTTCATCATTCTTTTGAGGTCATTTATTTATTCGTTATTATAAGAACGATTAATGAATAGCTCTGTAATATCGTTGTCCATTGACAGGCACAGTGGCAATTATTTAGGTGAAGTGGCTAGCAGCCTCTTCAGTTATTTTTTTGGATAGTGCTTATCGAGATTTATTTCTCTCACAAAATAAATAAATATAATTTCTTTTAGTATTATTTTTTGTGAAGAAATTTCGTGTAAAAAAGTACATAAAATTATTGATATGCTTAGAGTGCTTTTTTATTTATTCAAGTAAATAATCATTTTTTATTCACCTTTATAAAAGTTATAAAAAGAAAATTATTGATTTTATCGTCGTTCTCATTTAAAAATATGTTGGTTTATTATGATTTACGAACGCTTTTAAAAAATTAACATTTCATTATGATCTGGATTAGTGGTATTTGAAGTGTAGAACTTCGGTGCCTGACCATTGGAGATTTATCAACCAATGTAATTTTGAGATAAATATTAAGCATGTAAGTACCTGAAGAAGAAAAACAAGATAACCCAAATTGCTTATTTAGAAAGATTTTGACTATTATAAAGAGATTCGAATACCAAAATTTTGAAACTGTTTTACAATATTTATTTTCTGTGGAATGACTTAAAATTTGCGCCATTTAGGCGTCTGAAAGCATTATGTTTCAAAAATTCCAGTTTAAAAAATTATTGCATATGATTTTGAAGGTGAATCATCCGAACATGAACGCAACATTTGTACCAGTTTACAATTTTCAAGGGTTTAATACATTGCTTAGGAAAAGACAACACGAACGAAGGGAGCGGTGTCGTACTCATGTTCTACCTACTGTTTACAGGAATTTGTTTTTGTTTTCGCACGCTCCCTTCCCCGGAGAAGTGTTTCCTACACTTCACTCCTCCATCATCGCTTTTCTCCCCGCTACAATACCGAAGTAAACTAAACAGAAACCCAAGTTACGTCAGGTTAGGCCAGGTTTGTTCGTGAATTTGTTTTGAAAAAAAGAATAAATTTAACATGAACATACACACTTTATAAAGAAAATGTTGAAATTGCTGATGACTTCAATAACAATTATATTTTTCAAAAAATATAAAGTGACTCCTTAGGGGTTAAAGGCCATTTCTAGATAGCTGGATGCTCTCTATCTAGAAGTCTTATGAACTGCAGCAACCACTAGGAATATCCAAAATGTTATTTATATTAATATTATCGCAACCCTGTTGAGCATAAATTTTCAATTTAATAAGCTTTTGACAATGTTAAATCGGGTAAGATGTTAAATGTACTTAAAAATGTAGGGATGAATTAGAGTTAGA
>NW_020442381.1:72706-75378 GCF_000699045.2 Agrilus planipennis
GAAGGGTCAGAAAAATGAGCGAAAATGTTATTATTAATCATTTGGGTCACTATAGCCGGATATGATTTCTTGAGAATCAGTCATAATAAACGATATGTCATTTTAAACGGAGTCATTATATCCAAACTTTCCTGTAGAGAATTTAATATGAAAACTAAAACTTAACTCTGCAATTACTTCATATTAAGCGGTAAACGATAACCATGTTATTTCGATCAAATCTTTTTAACCTTTTAGTTAAGTTTGTGCATATAGGTAAGGAACTGAAGTCAGTTTTTATGCGCCACTATATTTAAATTATTTACATATATGTATGCTTTTCCTTAATGAACTCAGGCTTTTAACCTTTTTCATAGTCTGAAAAATTATTTACAACTTTTAAGTTTAGAAATATCGTCAGCGTTTTGAAACTACTACAGCGTTAGCGTTATTTTGAGAAAAGAATTTCAATAAATATGCATATGAGAATAAATAACACGATTCTATTGCATTCTCGCGTGGTTTGGTCAAGTCGTTATGTCCATGCAAAGCGGTCGGTGATGGATTTGACAGGTAGTAACAGGCTACTTGGATTAATATTGTCACAATTCCCACCCTTGTGAGAGGCGACCATAGTGGTCCTGACCATCATATTGGTATCCACTTCAGTTATACGCGAAGAAACACCTGATGAACTAGTGTAACCTGTAGAAAAGTTCTAATCTCTGTTAACGTACGGATAGAGGTGATTGTGCGAAAACCAAACACTTTTTTAACGATAAAAAATCTAAGATTAAGTTTTTTCCAATTATAAATGTGAACTGTGAAAAAAAGTGTACATTTTTAAGTGCGAAAAAATGAAGTTTGCTATCGCTACTACAAGTGCTACTTCATAGAAAGTATAATTCTCTTATCTCACGTAAATCCATGTATAAAACTTAAATTAATGCTAAAAAGTCAACAATCACCTACGTGTTAAAAAAATATGAAATTTTTAAATTTCAAATTTCATACTGGCGATGAGTAATAGAAAATATTCAAGAATATTATCTAAAGATAGTGATATTTAGCATCGTTTGTCTAACTTTACGGATATTTTCTGTTATGCAAATTTATTTAAATTGATCAGTTCAAAAAACAGGTATATTACTGTTTTGTTGGAGCAGGATTAATAAACAAGTTGGAATATATTATCCATTTTAATCAGCCTTGAGAACGACAGAGGACCACTATTCTAACAAAAGTCTATGTGTAAAACAATCAAGATGCCTTCCAAAATCCTTAAGGAAGAACTAAACAGGGGAGTTCTGTTTCCCACCAGTACAAACGACCAAAAACATTACGAAAAAGATGATATAACAGAACAAAACAGCAATTCTGATGATAACAGATTCAAAAAGGAGAAAGAAATCTTGAATGGAGCGTTAAAGGACAAAACATTACCTGCCGGTCCTTCAGATTACCTGAAGGATTCTCCTGGCAATTCTGTTATTGCTTCTAATGGTAACAGAAAACACTGCTACGATAATGAGCTGTTTATAAAGAAAGAAAAAGAGAACGAGGAAAAGCATTGTGAATATTTGCGGGAAAAAGTTGAAGCAAATGGTCCAGGCTTCTCTAGACATAATAAACAAATCTCATCATCAAAAGACGATTGCGCTGACGATACGGACTCGTCTACTATTATATCCGGTAGTGTTATTGAGGAGCCAGTTTTAGATGCACCCATTGTTCCAGAAACATCGTATTCGTTAAAGTGCAAAATCGATAATATAAACGATGAAAATTTGTTGAGAAAGTGTAAAATTGTGCCCATGTCTAAAATGGAACGGGAAAACTTGATGGAGCGCATGTACATGGCCCAAATGAAAATTGTTACAGAAATTGTTTCTAAGGAACCCAAATACAACAAGGATACATTCAAGCGCCTTTTCTTGTCACACGTGAGTGATAACTATATATCTTTATTAATTTATTACTTCTATTCATAAATATAAAATATCTATAAATTATCTTGTTTGTTTGTCTGACACAATTTTGCAACTGATTTTAAAACTCTTCGATGAGGTAGATACTTCAAACTTTAGCTCAGATTGGATGGAAATGTAACATTACCTCGGTTTCCTAACTGTCTATTCCTTAAGGTTCCGTAAAGAACCTTATTAGTTACTAAGCTCACACCACCTAAAACCTGAGACCTGAAATTTTCCACGTGTCTCCGTAAGAAGTAGAAAATTATTATTTAAATAAAAGAAGATTTTAATGTACTTAGCACCTTTTTAAAACGGAATCAAAAGTAAAAACAATGTCTCTTTTTAGCCTGAAATTAACCCCATGCATAAATTAGTGTATTTTTTAGTTAGAAAGTGCAAGCGTGTAACTTGTAAATGTATGAATTTTTCAGGACAACAGAACTACTAAACAAAAAACAAACAAACTGAACCTTTTTATAATACAAAATATGCGGAGTCATGATGAAGACATTCAACCAGGATTGCTTGTCAGGTCAACTGTTATTACACTTTTAAGTGCGAATAATGATACGGTTATTTAAACCTATTATTGACGATTGAATTGATCATAAAGCAATCAGAAATTTATAGGTACAGTATGGTTCACAGAGAGCAATACCATCTTGTCGATAAATGTACAGGTCTGACAAAGGAAGCTGGCGAGCGGTCGCGCAGGTACTT
>NW_020442381.1:76188-78714 GCF_000699045.2 Agrilus planipennis
GTTTATCACGATCTCCGCGCCCAACATTTTAATATATATAAATTACGTGTCACGTTGTTTGTCCGCGATGGACTCCTAAACTACTTCACCGATTTTAATCAAATTTGTACACCGTGTGCAGTTTGATCCAACTTGAAAGATAGGATAGCGTACATCTCACTTTATGATCGCAATATTCAATAGATGGCGCTATGTCAAATTTCCAAACGTTTCATATAAGCTACAATTTTAATCGCATAACCACCACATGTTGCTGAGGGTAAAGTATAGGTTAAATTTATTTTGTAGTAAACGAAATACAGTGAATTTTACTTTTTCAATTTTTGGTGTTAGCATAGGGCCACGTGTTATTTAGACTGAAGTATAAATTAAATTCATATTATAGTGAATATAATACAGTGAAATTATTCCTGCTTTTTAATTATGCCCATATCTGATGTTCTCCTACCGTTCCTCTTAAATAGTTTACAACAATGTAATATATAAAACAGAGCCGGGCAAACATTAACTTCGTAGGAGCCGCTACCTGAGGTTAGTTTGGGTTACTCTATACTCTTCAATGAGTACAAGAGAGTAAGCAGTAATGAACCATATTGCTTTCTCTTTTTCTTCTTCCTTGCACTCCTATATCAAGCCCCTTCATCCCGTAGACGAGCGAAGCCTCTCTCGTAACTTAAATAATACCTACGAAAATTTTCTAATAATCGTCCCGCAGACAAGCCGGACTACTTTCGCAACACTAGTGGGTTCGGCTATGGAAGAGGGGACTCACCTACAAAATGGAAGGGATAAGAAAAGGAAAGAACCATCTCACTCGCAGGAGCAGGAGCAATGAGGAACTCCTTGGCTATACCTGAGGAGCACTCGGGAGTCAAAAGAGTCGAGTATGCCCGGCTCTGATATAAAAGAACAAATGATAGAGACGTCTTTATATTTTGCGAGCATAATTNTTTCTTTTCATTTAAATCGGGAATTCACACGAGTGAAATTATACCTAATTCTTTAAATAGAATTGTTATTAACACGTTTTTATTAGTTTTTTAACGCCAGGACAGCACGGTCGAGAAAACCGTTTACCGACGTGCTATAGACAAAAATAATCTTATTAACTACCGATTAATATTTTTTGTAGACATTAACAATATTGTGATGCGGCTATTCGACGTGTTTTAATGACCATATCTGTTTCCTGTTCACCACAGTTACTCACGTTCGATGCTCGTACAGTCTTTAATTAGTTTGAAGGCTAAATGCAAGCAATTAATATTTTAAAAAACCTTTCTCTTAGTTTTGCTCGAACTCGTTTCAGCACATCATATAATATCGTAGAAGCTCATCAATAACATAAAATTAGAAATACCTGGCAGAAAAACCAACAATTTTAAAGATATTTCATAGAGTTTAATAAAAGAAGAGCTATCTATTTTTAAAGTGAAACTTCTTTACGCACGGTAGGGTAAGTTCGTTTCATGCGAGTTGCTATGTAACGAAATCATGCAACGCATTTCCCCCGCCGTCTGCCCCCATGTATGCTTAGATTTTTAAAACTACGCAACGGATTTTAATGCGTTTTTTTTAAATAGATGGAGTAACTCAAGAAGAAGGTTTATATGTATAATACATGCATAATTTTGAAGAGAAACACTGATAATTTTCGAGGTTTGTAATGTGATGTCGGAAATAAACACATTTTTTTGCGCTTACATTGCAAACGCTGGCTGAACCCTGCGAGATTGATCAAAATAATATACTACAGTATTGTACACCTTAAAAAGGTTTACAAAAAAGTCCGCGATCTCTTAGGGATAACCCACAATAACCAGTTTTTATCCTTTACTTTTTACGAGAAATAATGGCTTATTTAAGAAGCGATTTTAAGCAATACAGCATTAATCCTTATCCAATTAAGTACTTTTAAATGCATTGTGCATTTAATGTAGATCAATATGGCCCTTTACAGCATGTAATTTAAATGAATATTTTCGTAGATATTACAAACGTTTATGTGTTTGAAGAAGTTTCACTTCAGTAGCGTGTTGTATAATTACACGTTGTATTTTTTATTAATACGTCAATGTCGAAACTTCTGGTGCGATTTTTCGGCATTTATTATAATAGGAGAGGATGAAAGTTATGTCATTCGAAAGCTACTGTGCAATAGATGCACAATGAACGAAACAAAAATTATTTGTTATGCTGTCGTTAAAGCTGATTAAATTACAATGTTAATCACTCATTTTTTTTTAATGATTAGCGATTTAAATCATCACCGATAAACAAGCATAAAAAAGTGTATGGTGTATACAAATATTGTAAAGAAACGATAAAAATATGAGTAATACTTATATGAAATTCTTATCTATATTAATTTTCCAATTTAATCAAGAAAAGTTTTATGAAACTCTTAATAGCGGTTAATATTACCCTAAGTTAATAAGGAAAAATTGTTGCTGCTATTTCTACTCTTGTTTTTGACTCTAATATGTCTCTAACTAGCCCTTCATGCCTGAGAAGGTGTCCCACCAA
>NW_020442381.1:84688-89613 GCF_000699045.2 Agrilus planipennis
ACAAAAGTACATATATCCAAAATAAACGTATTTAAAGCGAACGCATTCACACTGATGCGATCCGATATTAAAATCCTTACAGTAAAAAAATGTCGCAAATACATTCTGATTTATATTAACAAATTGTGCAATAAAAATATTGCACGACACGTATATTCAATGCAGCCAAATGTATGCTTTCAGACATATCGTGTGTTGCGCCAACTTATCGTTGTCCATGGCTGCCGATACTCATTTCCGCCGCACGTGCATGATGTGCTCGTAGTGCTAACCGCGACTTGCAGCTATTAACATTTCTTTCTCAAAGAAAAAAGCATTTAATTACGAAATAGTCGAATTAATAGAATTATTGTTTTTTCGCTCCATTAGATACATACAACTAAACCAATCAACATTGCGAGGATAGTTATATCCGCATTCCAACTTGGAACGTTGTCGAAACAATACTTAGTCGCATAAAGTGAATGCGGCATTGCGAATCGTAAGTCCTTTTTTTCAAATGAAACACACTGTATGTATCTCCATAGCCTTGCGTACAATTTCATTCTCTTTCTATTGGTACTATGGTTCTCTAATCGTTCGATATGCCGCCCCCCTTTAGCTGTAAGCAATTGGTTACCCTCCCGGTAAACTCATGTCTAACAGCTAGAGCCATTACTTTTGACGTCGCATCGAACGGTGTTATTCCAATTAGAAAAAAAAATATTTGCCTTTCAAAATTGTCAAAGGTACGTTTCGATATTTCCGGTTCTGAATGACGTACACATTTTTCCCTTTTATGGTTTATTATTTTATAACAGCTGAAATGGTCTTTTTTTTGAAGTGAAACTTCTTTACCCACGGTAGGGTAAGTTCGTTTTATGCGAGTTGCTATGTAACGAAATCATGCAACGGATGTCCCCCCCCTCTACTCGGCCACGTAGTCGAGTTCGTAGTGGGGATCGCTTGAGCCGTGAGCGCGCAACGTTCGTTACAGGCAACTCCGGCATATATAGTGTAAAATTTAAATTCGTAGTGTACAAATAATATCATTAAAGCAATTCCTTAACCCCTATCCCATTATGTTTGTGTGTTTGAAGGAGGAAGAAGTTTTACTTCAGTAGCGCGCTGTATAATTACACGTTATATTTTAATATTCCTTGTTTTAATAGTTGAATATCTCAAACTACCAGTCCACCGAAAATAAAACAAAGGAGCCAAAAAAGTAAAAACATACAGGGCGATAAATTTAAAATAACGCAGTTAGATAACGTCTAAAAGAAGAGGAACGCCCTGTATGACTGAAAATATTTATATAGACCATATGACTCCAGACCACTTTTATAAAAACATTTTTTTTTAACATGTATAATACAGTTACTAACGAAACCGCCATAGGTGGAACACCCCGTATAGGTAAAACGAAAATTCTTCACAACCAAAGAAAATGCAAAGCAAAGGTAATTATTTGCATGGTACAATAGTAATCGTAAGTTTAATAAATAATTTTCATTTTCTTTAATCATATATTTATACTATTTTTATTTTTTATTTTATCATAATTGTTTACATTATCAGTAATAATGAATGTTTAAAATATATTCTCTACACAACTTTATAGAGTTGTAACTCAAATTGATGCAATTGATAATATCCAACTACGAAGACTTGCAACGTTGGCGTAAACCGAAATTCCAGTACAATCACGGCCGTGGGAAACAACACCAATGAGGGTACTTCCTACAGCCAAGGGGCCCCCAGAGTCACCCTGCATTACACAAAAGAAATACTATTTATTTAATGATCGTTTCTTTTTTGGACCCCATAAAACTATTTACATGTAAACATTCATGCTTACCCTATATTTATCTGAACATGCACAATTAATTAAAGGAAATCCTTCGAACAAGGAACACTTACATAACAAGGACTCTGGCTTCTATTACGGTATCCTGCACATATCATTCTTGGAGTATACACAGGAGGACATTGGAGGTCAGCAACAACTGGTAGTGTAACTTTTTGTAATTGTGTTGGGATGGTTTCGCTGGTAGAATCTAAATCTCCCCAACCAGAAACAAGAGCCGACGTTCCCACTGCGGGTTTACTTCTCGCAAGGGATACTGCAGATATATTTGGACCAAAAGTGAGTGGTGAAGCAAGTCTGATTAAACCTATGTCATAATCCTGGGTAACATTACTATAACTCGGATGAACGTATATATTTGAGGCCCTTATTACCACACCACCTCTCATGAATTGGTCAGTTCCAGCCCGAATACTTACGTTTGCGGCACGCATTCTGAAAACAGAGGAATCTAATAAGCAGGAAGTGTTGCAGTACGCGGAATAAAATGGCCAGTGTTATTATAATGGATAATGGAACCTACTAAAATCTCTGGCTTTTAGTGTAGAATAACTAAGGTCCGTTGCAGAATAGGCTAAAACACCGCATGAGCATCCTATGCAGTAGTAATTAATTATCCAGAGACGCGTGGATCGATTGAAATAAACATAGCAAAATGCGAATTAATTGCAAAGGTTAACGATCAGGAAACAAAAGCCGGAGATGTCATTTATGCAGTAGTTCGTAACGCTGAGATTAATGTTATTATCACTTCAAAATTCGAAATGTGCTGCTTTTGTCCTTTCGCTGAGCATTATTGTGTGAAGTAAAAGGTAAAAACCTTTAAGAGAGAGGATATTTAAACGGTTCTTTTTACTTAAGAAAGAATACAACCACAATAATATGATAATTAAATTGTCACAGTTGAAATTAATCAGTTTTAGACAATTGCGAAGATTCACATCTGTGTAAGCGCGTAAGAATACTGATGGGGTGGGATAACTCAATTGGACTCAACTTCAAAATAAGTTAAAAAAATATCCGGGTACAGATTAATAAAATTAAAAAAGGCATGTTTAAAATAATGAGAAAATCTTTACTTTCCACCATGCACTTTCATTCTAAATGTACCTGACGCTAATTATTGGATAACATACCTGCNAGAAGGTTGTTTTAATTCCAAAGTGGTTGACCAATTTTCAGCATACTTCTGATCTTTTACATTATCAGTAACAGTTGTGGTTTAAAATAAATTCTCCATTTCGAATTCATACTCTTATAGGGTTGTATGTTAGACTGACGCAATTGATAAAACCCAACTACGAAGATTGGCAACGTCGGAGTTAACTGATATTCCAGAACAACCACGTCCGTGAGAAACAATACCAATGAGGGTATTTCCTACAGCCACAGGGCCACCAGAGTCACCCTGTATCAACATTAACAAATATTAGTCCTTCATTGATTGCACCGTTGTAGTACTTGTAACCCTTCCTGGACACCCAGTATTTTTCTGTGCATGCAGTAAATGAATTTGTTTATAATACTTACATAACAAGCACTTTGGTTTCCATAACGGTATCCTGCACATATCATTCTTTCAGTATGTACATCAGGACATTGTTTGTCAGGAACAATTGGTATTGTAACTTTTTGTAATTGTGTTGGGATGGTATGATTATCAGCAGCATAATCTCCCCAACCAGAAATGACCACCATCGTTCCCACTGCAGGTCGACTTCTTGCAAGAGAAATTGAGGTTATATTTGTACCAAAAGGAAGTTCTGAAGCAAGTTTGACTAAAGCTATGTCATAATCTATTGTCTTTTTATCATAATTGGGATGGACATGTATTTCTGATGCCTGTATTACTACACCACCTTTCATGAATTGGTCTGTTCCCGCCCGAATAGTTATATTTTCGGCATGTAGTCTGAAATAGAGAAATTTAATCAGAAGCTAATAATATAGTATGCATAAAAGTGGTACCCACAATCAATAAATTAGTATTTTCCATTTTCTGTTTACATTTTAAACTAAACTATTTCAAATTAATTAGATCTCTGTGTTAGCGGCAGTTACTAAAACCTATTAATTATTATTGGATAACATACCTACGTATGCAATGAGCTGCGGTGACTATCCAAACATTTGAAATGATTGACCCATCACAGTCTGCAGTAGTACTATCATCCCCTTTCATTTGTACAATAAAAGGAAATTCCTTAATTGTCGCGGAGGTTCCTCCCGAGATTCTAACTGATTCAGGTTGCTCATTGGGGAAAGCTATAGAAAATCTCGAATGTAATTTATATTTAACGTTTAACAATATACTAGAACTAGTAACCAATTGTTCACTGAATATACCAAATAAAAGTTTACCTAAAGCAAATGGAGCAAAGGCCAGGAAAATTAACAGGCTTATCATCTTGATCGATAAACGTATAGGTTGTTTTGAAATGGAAGTCCTTTTTATAAAGGTATTTCTTATCTGCTTTGAGTATTTGGTTAGTAAATTTAATTTTTGGTGCAGTTTCTTTATCAGTTAATTTGTACATAATTACTCGAATCTATAGAAAGTGTCCATTATCACGTAAATTAAAAAGGAAATTAAAGCGGCCCTGCCAAGAGGCTCCTGATAGTGTTCCTATAAAAAATTACGTGTGTCGTCCTAAACACTTAAATTAGTCGTGTGCATCTTATGTAACAGTTGGTAAACATACATAGGAACTGTGCACGCAAACTGTAAAATTGTTTATTAAAATAATAAAACACGTTAAAAAAGTAAAAATTTTTTGATGACGGAGTCGACGAAGTTTTCTTCTAAAGTTAAATCAAATAAAAAGTTAATATGTTCAGTGAAAAGCTGCAATAGCACTTCAGACATAGATCTTCACTCTTCACCTACATTAACTACTTTCCAATAAAAACTAACCGTTTTATATATGTAAAAAATATATTCGGAAAATTAGAGAAAAAAGTAAACTAATAGAAGCTTGGATGAAAGCAGTAGGTATCAAAGAAGTGAATTCCGGAATAAAAATTTGTTCACGTCATTTTAATGCACATGATTATATTTCAGCAAGTATTTACCATCAGC
>NW_020442381.1:93830-118451 GCF_000699045.2 Agrilus planipennis
AAAAACCTCTCGGATCAGTTTTTTGCCAGCAAAGACCAAAAATTTTATGAGCGTGGAATTATGCTACTACCAGAAAGATGGCAAAAGGTGTTGGACCAGAACGGTCAATATATAATTTAAAAAGTATTTGTTTATTATACGAAAACTGTCTTTAATTTCCACAAAAAAAAACGAAATGACTTTCCGAACAACCCTATAATTAAAGCAAATCCTTCGAACAAGGAACACTTACATAACAAGGACTTCGGCTTCCATTACGGTATCCTGCACATATCATTCTTGGAGTATACACAGGAGGACATTCGAGGTCAGAAACAACTGGTAGTGCGACTTTTTGTAATTGTGTTGGGATGGTTTCGCTGGTAGAATCTAAATCTCCCCAACCGGAAACAACAGCTGATGCTCCCACTGCGGGTTTTTTTGTCGCAAGGGTAATTGAAGCTATATTTGGACCAATAGTGAGTGGTGAAGCAAGTCTTATTAAACCTATGTCATAATCCTGAGTAATATTACTATAACTGGGATGAACGTATATATTTGAGGCTCTTATCACCACACCACCTCTCATGAATTTGTCTGTTCCCGCCCGAATACTTACGTTTGCAGCACGCATTCTGAAAATGGAAAAATTTAATCAGTAGGAAATGTTGTAATATGCGAAACAAAATGGTCAATTTTGTTATAATGGATGCTGAAACTAAGTAAAATCTCTGGCTTTATGTTTACAATGATTAATAGTGATCCGTTATAGAATGGGTTAGAACATCATGAGCATCCTATCTAGTAATAATTTATTATCCGGAGATGCGAAGACCAGTTGTCCTAATTCATTTGAAAAAATACGAAATAATAATGTAGGCTAACGTCGACCAGGTGACAAAAAGGGCGAGATTCGTGACTGAGTTTAAAGTTCGAATGTAGTTTGTGATCGTTTGTTGAGCATTATTATGTAAATTAAAAGATCAAAACCAATATGAGGGAAGATTTTTACGAAGTACCTTTTACCATTTTTATACAACCATAATATAATTACTAAATTGCATTAATTTCCTATTAATAGCTGCTCTGGTTCCAGAGAATTGCAAGGATTGACATCCATCTTAGTTCGTAAGAACACTGATGTGGGATAACTCAACTCGAATCGAGTAACGGTGAATACTAGTCATTGGACTTTGCATTTAGGGTTTTTAAAATAAGTTTAAAAAGTATCAGGACGCAGATAAAAAATTAATATTTAAGAAAGGCATGTTTAAAAGAACGTGAAAATATTTGCGCTCCTTTACGCATTTGCATATTACCTAAATGGGATTATCTCAAATGAATTACATCTCTCTATTAGTACCTGATACTGATTATAGCATAACATACCTGCTTAAGCAGTGAGCTGCGGAAACAACCCAAAGTCTTGAAATTATTGACGCATCACAGTCTGAAGTTTTACTACCATCCACGTTTATTTGAACTATATAAGGAATTTCCCTAATTGTTGCATTGCTTCCTCCTGAAATTCTGGTAGAATCCGATTCAGCCAGCTGATAGGGTAAAGCTATAGAAAATCTGATATTATTTACATTCAATGCTAAATAATATATTAGTACCAGTAGGTAAATAACTGTTCACTGAATATAGCAAATAAAAAATTTACCTAAAGCAAAAGGTGCGAAAGCAGCCAAAATTAAAACAGCTACCATCTTGGTCGATATACCTATGTGTTGTTGTGAAAGGAAAGCTCTTCTTATAAAGGTATTTCTTATCTGTTTTTGAGTATTTCGTTAGAAAATTTACTTTTTGATGCGGTTTCCTTATCAGTTTATTTGTAAATAATTACTTGAACGTATAGAAACTGTACATTATCACAAAAAAAATTAATGAATTTATGCGATTAAAAGGGAGGCCCTTCCAACGAGTTTCCCGATAGTGCTGCTACAAAAAATTACGCGTGTCATTTTAAATTAGTCGTGTGCATCCTATGACGATAGTCCTTGATAAACATTATTAAATTTTATTTAATTTTCATACATAGAAAATGATATTTCATATAGATGATTTGTAGTAGGCTTAGCTTAGCTTAGCTTAGGCCTTGTTGTTGCTATTAACTATCTGCAAGACATACGTATATACCGTTCCTTGCTACATCTTATGGCATAAGTTATTATTATATTGAATTTGCTAGTATGTATGTAGTTTCACCTGCTAAAAGTGGTGTTTCCTGTTATATAGCAACGGCACCCATGTATTTTTTCTGTGCACATGTGATACAGCCATATTCATCATCATCATAAGGTCGTCAGTTCTAAGAACGATTGGACACGCACCTCCATTCTTTCCTGTCCTGAGCTAATCTTCGCATTTCCCTAAATCTAGAACAACCCAAATTCTGAACTCTTTGCGAACAGTAATCTAATCTAGGTCTACCTTTACCCCTCCTAACTCCCGTTTCTGCATCTAGATATGTCTCTGACTAGACCTTCATGTCTGAGAAGGTGTCCTACCAACCTATCTCGCTTATTTCTTCTTGATTTTCTTTTTCATAGAATCCTGTTCTCCTATTTTTTCTAATATCTCTTCATTTCTAACCTTCTCTCTCCACGGTATCCTCATCATTCGCCGATAACACCACATTTCAAAAGCATCTAACCTTTTCTTTTCCGCCGCGTCCACCGTCCATCTTTCGCATCCGTACAACGTCGCGCTCCAAACATACACTTTTAAGGATCTCTTTCGATTTTTACAATAATAATTGAGATGCTAGTCAAAATGTAACATATTTCCTTTTTCATCTAATAAACTAACCAAACTAAATAGAATAAATATTTTAGATTCGAGATTAATTGTAAATATTTTACCTGCAAACATGTACCTAACGTATGGTACATTATTTTTGCGACCAAATCTGCTTTGTAATTAAGAAACTCAATAAATAAAACCTTAGAAATGGTTATCTTTTCTGTTAGCAGTTGCAAGAAAATGAGAAAATCTGAACCAGAGTATTCCCTCCAATAATATGTGCTAGGGAATATGTCCAAGAATATAAATGTTCACTCCGCGCTGATATCACACATCCTAAGAAATAACGTAGATGTATAAAGGGCGTGCAAGGTAACACGAGCACGTGTCTTACTGTTCACCTGAAATTTATCATGTCATGTCTAAATGACAGAACAATACCATAAAACACAGATACATAAGTGTTTTGATTATTAAATCCTCTGCAGATCTAGCGATAAAACCCATTTTAGAATTTACTCCGGTTACAATATAATTTACTCGTATGATTAGGAAAAATTAAGATTGAATCAGAAGCCACGTGAAGATCGTACAATAAGCGATAGTCAAAGGAATCTGCTTATCACCAGTATAATTACAGAGTAGTTATGAAAGATTAATGAGTAGGTATGTTCAAAACGAAAGTGATACTACGTTCACTTCACTCAAAAAGATCCAAAAACCGCAAAAATGGTAATAAATACTTTCCGGTTCATGTTTGTGGGATATTTTTCATTGCTTCACTTGTACTTACATATAGGGTAGGATCGGCTCAGATTTAGATAGGGTAGAGTAAAAAGAACTGTTTCCAGCTTAGTTACCTTAATAGTAAAAGCAAATCCCTTGTGTATTAACTCGTTTGTTATTCCGATAACTGGTTGTTTCTAGATTTTCACACGTGTGAGCAGCTATTGATAAAACCTTTTCTACGAACATTTGTATGTGAAGGTTTTAATTAAATAATTTTTAGGCAATTTCAGATAAAATCATTGCTAATTGACATCAACAAAACGTTCTATGTAATGGAAGGCACGAATGAAGATATTTTAATTCATAAAACTATTTACTTGTAAACATTCATGCGTACCGTATATTTTTCTGAACATGCACAATTAATTAAAGCAAATCTTTCGAACAAGGAACACTTACATAACAAGGGCTTTGACTTCTATTACGGTATCCTGCACATATCATTCTTGGAGTATACACAGGAGGCCATTGGAGGTCCGCAACAACTAGTAATGTAACCTTTTGTAATTGTGTTGGGATGGTTTCACTGGTAGAATTTAAATCTCCCCAACCAGAAACAAAAACCGACGTTCCCACTGCAGGTTTACTTCTCGCAAGAGATATTTCAGATATATTTGGACCAAAAGTTAGTGGTGAAGCAAGTCTGAGTAAACCTATGTCATAATCCTGAGTAACATTACTATAGCTGGGATGAACATATACATTTGAGTCCCTTATTACCACACCGCCTCTCATGAATTTGTCTGTTCTCACTCGAATACTTACGTTTGAAATAAAAATGACAAAATGTGAAATAATTACACAGGTTGGGGTATGCAGTTTGAGAATATCTTTGCTGTACTCTTATCGAAGAAAGGATGCAATTACAATAATGACTAAATTGTATTAACGTATTATTGATTATATAGTTATAGAAGTAGTTTTGAGAAATGTGAAGATTGACATTTAACTAAGCGCGTGAGAACACTGATGTGGTGGGATAACTCGACTCATCTCGACTACGGCGAAAACAAATCACTGCACTTTGCATTTACTGTAAAATAAGCTTAAAAAATATCCGGATGCAGATAAAAATTAATGTTTAAAATATTTATAACTAACTTTTATATCCTTTGGGGTCTTATGCATGATGATCGGTGGAGCAGTTAAGGCGTGTAAAGCAGAGAAACAAACAAACACATTCGAATTTATAATATTAGGATTAAGTGATTGTCCGGGTGTGAAGTTTTGTTCCGGTTGGCTGGATTGCAGTTCCGGGATAACTTTCAATATCGGTTTCTGCATATTTCTGATTTCCACTCTTGGATGAGTAAATGTTGATTGTTGCTGGATGAATGCTGCTTCTTGAAACTTATACGTCCAAACCAGTGCTGTTCCTTATGGAGAATCTGCACCTTCTCCCAACGAATTTTTTGATTGTTTGTTTAGGCGTATTCTACTATGGCCGATCGTGTTTATTATTCCCCTTCTTGGTGTGTGATAAATGTTCTTTTATCTGCCTTTCCAACGGTCTCTTCGTTTTCCTAATGTAGAACTGAGCGTATTGACATGGAATTTGTATACGGTTCTTTGTTTCTTTCTGTGTTGATCACTTTGTTTTCGTGAGATGTCCACGCAAAGTGTTACATGAGTAGAAGGTTGTTTTAATTCCAAAGTGGTTGACCAATCTTCCAATCTTCTCGGGAATCCCCTTTACGTATGGTAGTCGTAGTAGTTGTTTGTCCTCTTACAGTTTTAATGTTGATCCGTTAGTTTTATATTGCTATACAAGGAAGAGCATTGGTTTTGGCGTAAGTTTAACAAACAAGCAGGATCCATACAACAACAATCAACGTTTAGACATCGAAATGGGAAAATTAGTAACATATAGAAACTGCTGTTGAAATTAACATCGGAACTGCACCAACCAATCAGAATAAAATGTAGATTTAAGTTTACTATGAGTTACCTTATGACGATTCAGCATTTACAATATCCTACAAAATATCAAAGACCTATTTCTACACTTTTATTGTGTATAATAATTTTTTCCTGACACTTTTGTTTATACGGAAAAAAAAACAATCTTCTTTCACCTGCCGTTCCTACCGAATTCGAATTAAATTCATCTAGTCTCATCTCAAAGAGAACTTGTGGATCAAAAAATGTTCAACTGCACCTGCTTCGACCCGACACTATCTGTCCATGCAACTATCCCGCCGCTTTTCTTAGATTACGCACGTGTATCCTTCTTAAATTTATGTATATAATTTTTATTTAAATGTTTTTTCCCCACGTACAAAATGTTTGTATAGCTACACTCTTTTCGTTGATTGCTTAAAACATGCATAAAATACGTGATTGCTTCAACTTCGATAATTTTTTATGAAAGCAAACATTTTTTCGTCGAATAACACTTTGAACTGTACAGTTTGACAAAATTTTGATCACTATAACATATGGACCAAGTAAGTGAGTGAACTTTGCGATAAAAAACTCGTGAATGCCTTAACTTGGCTCATTTTTTATGTAGGTAATCATTTTTTTCATTAAATAATACTTTGAACTCTACAGTTTGACGTAAGTTTGATAACTATTAGTGTGTGAACTTTGCGATAAAGGATTACTTCCTCCTCACCCGGGGTCATCAGGAATACCGGCAACATACGGAGCTTATTCTTAACCAACGTCAATACCATCATTGCTAATGGTTTTCTCCAATATAACAGATACCCTGCAAATTTTGCGGCCGCCTCTTGTTTCAGCAGGGCTGGGAAAAAATGTAAGCGAGCAATATCAATATAATTTTATTGTTCGGTAAGTCAGAAGTTCTTAACGTCCAATTACATATTATTACATATCACCTTTCTTAAAACATAAAGGACATAATTTGAAGTTCATTTAATGTCAGTATAATTTTGTACGCTTTCAATTTATCAGTCATCTATTCTAACAGAATGAGGTATTGTAGGGATGAGTTACACAGATAGAAGAGTGATACTTAGTTTGTATAAAGTTCAACAGGCAGCTATAGAGATGGGGCTGCAACGTAGAGAAGTAAATATTAGGAACGGAGTCAGACAGGGATGCACACTGTCACCTCTACTTTTCAATCTAATTAAAGACAGTGCAACTGTAGGGATAGATATACAGGGGCAAAATATTAGTATACTTAGATTTGCAGATGATATAGGAGTATCAGCATCTAGCAAGGAGGACTTAGAGATAGCTTTAAATAAAATGCAAGCGGTAGTGTCAAAACAGTACTGTATGAAAATAAATAAAAGTAAAACAAAAATACTGGTATACAAGGGAAGAAAAAGTAGGGAAAGAGCGAATATAAGGGTAAGACACGAAAAATTAGAAGTGTCCGATTTAAGGTATCTAGGAAGTAAGATAAGGACGGAAGGAGTAGTAAGGATATAAAGTAGAGGATAGCGCAAGGTCGAGTCGCCTTCAATAAAAAGAACTCTCTTGTATGTTCGCGAACGGTTAATTTAGAAATTCGAAAAAGATTGTTAAAGGTATATGTTTGGAGCACGGCGCTGTACGGGTACGAAACATGGACAGTGGGCGCGGCGGAAAAGAAAAGGTTAGAAGCTTTCGAAATGTAATGTTACAGGCGAATGATGAGGATAGTGTTGATAGAGAAAATAAGAAATAAAGAGGTATTAGAAACAATAGGAGAACAGAGGACTCCATGGAAGTGAATAAGAAATAGGCGATATTGGTATGTAGGCATGAAAGTCTAGTCAGAGACATATTAGATGCAGAAACGGGTGTTGGTAGGGGTAGAGGTAGACCTAGATTAGGTTACTGTTCGCAAATAGTTAAGGATGTGGGTTCTTCTAGTTTTAGGAAAAAGAGTGGAGGTGCGTGTCCAACCAGTCTTAGGACTGACGAACTTATGATGATGATGATAATGATGGCACATTATAAATGATTAGTTTATTGAAAATTAATTATTTTATGATACATGCGAGTTTTTATATTAATTTTTTTTATTTTAACATATACTATCTTTAGAATAGAAAATCATACCTATGTCATTCCTACAATTTCGACATCTTTCTTAAATACAGACACAAATACTTNCCAAGTAAGACAAAATACTTGCTTAAAAGTATTTAAATACAAAAATAGATACTTAGCTTGTGATTTCGTATCGGAAAATATATTTGTATTGTTATAATTATTATCAACTTTTTCAACAATTTATACATAATCATATATTTTGTCGAGTTGAATTGTTTATAAATTGTTTACTGATAAAAAAATTATCACAAGTATTTGAAAAAGTATTGACATAATTAAACAATATAAAAAAGAATTTGTATTTAAATAAACATTATAAACACATTCTGTATTTCAAATACAATCATAAATATTAGTTCATTGTCTTTCGCTCTGAAACAATGTTAAGAACTGTGAAAATTTATTGAGAAATACATTAAAGATGGACTAAAGTGTGAAGTGAAGAATGTTTAAATGCGATATTTTCCAGACGTTATCATCAAGATAAGGTCGTCAGTCCTAAGACTAATTGAACACGCCCCTTCAATCTTGACTATCCTGAGCTAATCTTCGCATTTCCCTAAAACTAGAACAGCCCACATCCTTAACTATTTGCGAACAGTAATCTAATCTAGGTCTACCTCTGCTCCTCCTAACTTCCGTTTCTACCTCTAATATTTATCTGACTAGACCTTCATGCCTGTCCTATTAACCTATCTCGCCTATTTTTTATTAACTTCCATAGAATCCTCTATTCTCCTATTCTTTCTAATACCTCTTCATTTCTAACCTTTTCTACCCACGATATCCTCATCATTCGCCTGTAACATCACACTTCGAAAGCTTCTGACCTTTTCTTTTCCACCGTGCCCACTGTCCATGTTTCGCATCCGCACAGCGCCGCGCTCCAAACATTACAAGAGAGCGCAAATTGGTCCAGCACAAATTGGCCTAATTCTCGCACTCTTCATAATATTGTTTATTTAACTCAAGAACTATGATTCTGATAAATAATCGAAGAAAATACGCCATTCATAGAATTTCGATATTTTTCGAAAAACACTTCACTCAATAGTATTTGAGGTACCAGGCCACCAGAGTTGCCCTGTATTAACATTAAAAAAAGTATTAGTTGTTCATTGGTTGCACCGTTTTGGATCCTCACCTTAGTTTTAATCAAAACTATGTACTTGTAACTCTTCTTGGGCACCCTGTATTTTTCTGTCCATGTAGTAAAGCAATTTGTTCATAATATTTAAATAACACTTACATAACAAGGACTTTGGTTTCCATTACGGTATCTTTACATATCATTGTTTCAGTATGTACATCAGGACATTGGTTGTCAGGGATAACTGGTAATGTAACTTTTTGTAATTGTGTTGGGATGGTAGGTACGATTATCAGCGGCATAATCTCCCCAACCGGAAATGACAACCGATGTTCCCACTGTAGGTAGACTTCTCGCAAGAGCAATTGAAGTTATATTTGGACCAAAAGGAAGTTCTGAAGCAAGTTTCATTAAAGCTATGTCTTCTTATTATTGGGATAGACATGTATTTCTGATGCCTGTATTACTACACCACTTTTCATGAAGTGGCTTGTTCCCGCCTGAATAGTTATGTTTCCGGCATGTAGTTTGGAATAGAGAAATTTAGTCAGAAACTAATAATATAGTATGCGTAAAAAAAGTGGTACCTATAATTAACAAAGTAGTATTTTCCATTTTCTATTTGCATCTTAAATGGGACTATTTCAAATAAATTACATCTCTGTGTTAGCGCCATTTACTAAAACCTATTAATTATTATTGAATAACATACCTACGTATGTAATGAGCTGCGGTAACTGTCTAAACTTGAAATGATTAACTCATCACAGTCTGCAGTAGTACTATCATCCCCTTTCATTTGTACAATAAAAGGAAGTTCCTTAATTGTCCCGAAGGTTCCTTCAGAGATAATGGCCGATTCTGGTTGTTGATTGGGGAAAGGAAAGCAGCAAATCTTAAATGCTATTTATATTTACGCCAAACAGTATACTAGTACTAGTAAGCAATTATTTACTGGATTTAGCAAATACAAGTTTACCTAAAACGAAAGGCACGAAAGTGTTATCCGATTTTGAGTATTTCGTTGGTAAATTTAATTTTTGACGTGATTTCTTTATCAGTTTATATGAAAACAATTACTGGAGCATGTGGAAAGTACACATTATCACGTAAATTAAAAAAAAAGATTAAAATTAATTAATAAAAAATGCTGCCGATAATGCCGCTATAAAAAATTACCAGTGTCATCCTAAACAGTAAGTAGTCATGTGCATTCTATGTAGTAATTAATAAACGTAATTAAGCATTATTTAATTTTAGACATTGCAGGTACCGGTAGAATTTGAAAATCTAAACGTCGCATAGGTCTGTAGATGTTCCCTTTTTTGTACAGTAACAATGATTTCATATGAAGTACTTATGTGGTATTTACATGCATATAACATTGTACAACGAACATGAATCCATTTACCTGTCAAAAAAGGAGATGATAGAAACTTCTCTGTATATTTTGTTAGCGTGATTTTTTTATAGTAGAAGAAAGAGATAGAATTTTCCTTCTTGTCCAAACATGTTACATTGCAGTTGTTTGAATTTCGAAAGCTGATGCGATTGCAACTTTAGATTTCAGGCTTAATTATACAATAATAGAAATGCCTGTCAAAATATACGATATTTCTTTTTTTGTCCAATAAACTGAGTAAAACAAGTAACATAAATTACTTAGAAATGAACGTCTTATATCGGGTTTAATTGTAAGTATGTATTTTATATGTTCCTAGCATATGATGTTGTAGCGAGCACGAGTGTGTTTGTGTGCGATGGGGCATACGTGTGCGTGAACGGCTTATCGATTCGTCGACTAGTCGCGGGGCGCCTTTCTTCATGTGCGCCGTATTTGTAAATGTGTGTGTCGTACCTGCGTTCCGGGAAAGCAATTAAACAGTTCAAAGAAAAAGAAACGTTCCGGACGGATCGAGAAGGTTCCCGAAAGGAAGCAAAAGAGTATTTAAAGGAAGAGACGATCGCCGAGATAAGGAGAAATAAATTGACCGTTGCAGAAGTGAATACAGAAATAAATTGACAGTGATAGAATAATTCATAACCTAAGTTTAGTAATAATTTAATAGTGTTTTTAAGTTCTTTAATAATTAATGTAAATAAATAGTTTTTGTTGTTGTCAGTCTTAGAAGTTAATTTTGTTAAACCCACGAACATTACAATATATTATTTGTGCGATAAAATCTGTTTTGTAATTAAGAAACTCAATAAATAAAAAAAAATATTTTTCGTTTCAATTATCTGGAGAATGAAAAATGATATCGACGTGGGACCAATTGCATTCGACGCAATCACGCAACTTAAAGCTGATTATGTTTTCAATAAAATCGGTCGTCAATTTTTTGTGGAGAAACAGGAAACTAAAAAAAGCGAACTGTAGATACTAATTACTAATGCAAAATCCAAACATTTTTTGAGTAATACTATCTAATTATTATTACATGTTGGGAACATTTGTATAAAAAAATATGATTAGGAAAGTATGCGAATACATAGCAATAACAATAATAATAAAAACTATTGGTAAATGGAATATACCTATGGTATTTTTATTCTTTCTACTGGGAAGTTAGTTGTGTGTACCTCTCGAGTAGCATTCAGACTGCCTGTTTTATTATTAAAATTAGTCGATTGTTAACTGTAAAATTCATGCAGGTTTTGTTGTAAGAAACGTCGATTAATTTGATTTCTTAGGTGTTAAAACATTTAGAATAATACATATACTACGCAAATTATGATATGTAACATAAAATAACAAATTGATTATATTTTGGAAGGTATTTGTTACATTTATTGGTATCATGAAGTACTCCAAACAATAAAAATAAACCTTATAAAAACTAAACCATTGTTACCAAAAATGTTTTGCTTGGCAGCGACTATTAGGTACAAGGAAAACCACTGTAGTTTGCATTTACTGTCTGGGACAAACCGGCTCGAAAATAAATTTTACATTTCCACCTTTTCTTGTAATGGAGACGCTATAGAAACTAAGAATTAATAAATACTATTGTTGAATAGTAGATCAATTTTGTTTATTTTCATTACTTACGATTAGTAAACTTATTCGTCTTCATAAGATAAGTATAGATACAAATAATACTGTTTTATGTTCGCTATTTGACCGCTGAAGGATTGAATTCACTATTTAATATGTTGTACGTATGCAGTATAAATTCTACAAAACGAAACTGTTTCTGTGAACGAAAAAGTAAAATATGTGATCGAAAAGAGAAAAGTGTGACATTTCTGAATTCTGATTCACGTTAACACATTATTATAATTTTACCAGTTCTCAACGTCAAAACCTTTTTGTAAAATTTTATACAAATATGCTTATATATGTAAAACGGAAACTTTTCAGAACAAAGGAAAATTCATTTACTTTTGAGAAATTCTTTGCATATTACAATATTACTCGTAAGTTTAATAAATAATTTTCTGCTTTTTATTATACTTTTATTGTTAACATAATCCCAGTAGTTGTTTATACATTATCAGTAATAACGATTGTTTATAATATATTCTCTATTTAGAATAAATAGATCCGTAGCGTTGTAACTTAAATTGATGCAATTGATAATATCCAACTACGAAGATTGGCCACGTTGGCGTAAACTGATATTCCAGCACAATCACGGCCGTGCGAAACAACACCAACGAGGGTACGTCTTACAGCCAAGGGGCCCCCAGAGTCGCCCTGTATATTACAAAGAAATATTAATTATTCATTGATCGTTCCTATTTTGGACTATACTCCACTTATAATTTTAACGTACCTCATGAAACCGTTTACTTGTAAACATTCGTGTGTACCGCATATGCATAATTATAGGGTGGTTCGGAGTCATTTCGTTTTTTCCCGACAGAGGACTCGCCAAAAGCTTTTACAGCTTGAATGGGATACAATGCTACACCCACCATATTCTCCAGACCTGGCACCATCGGATTATTATTTGTTCCGGTCACTCCAAAATTTTTTAGACGGTAAAACCTTCACCTCAAATGAGGAGGTCAAAAACCTCCTCGATCAGTTTTTTGCCAGCAAAGACCAAAAATTTTATGAGCGTGGAATTATGCTACTACCAGAAAGATGGCAAAAGGTGTTGGACCAGAACGGTCAATATATAATTTAAAAAGTATTTGTTTATTATACGAAAACTGTCTTTAATTTCCACAAAAAAAAACGAAATGACTTTCCGAACAACCCTATAATTAAAGCAAATCCTTCGAACAAGGAACACTTACATAACAAGGACTTCGGCTTCCATTACGGTATCCTGCACATATCATTCTTGGAGTATACACAGGAGGACATTCGAGGTCAGAAACAACTGGTAGTGCGACTTTTTGTAATTGTGTTGGGATGGTTTCGCTGGTTGAATCTAAATCTCCCCAACCGGAAACAACAGCTGATGCTCCCACTGCGGGTTTTTTTGTCGCAAGGGTAATTGAAGCTATATTTGGACCAATAGTGAGTGGTGAAGCAAGTCTTATTAAACCTATGTCATAATCCTGAGTAATATTACTATAACTGGGATGAACGTATATATTTGAGGCTCTTATCACCACACCACCTCTCATGAATTTGTCTGTTCCCGCCCGAATACTTACGTTTGCAGCACGCATTCTGAAAATGGAAAAATTTAATCAGTAGGAAATGTTGTAATATGCGAAACAAAATGGTCAATTTTGTTATAATGGATGCTGAAACTAAGTAAAATCTCTGGCTTTATGTTTACAATGATTAATAGTGATCCGTTATAGAATGGGTTAGAACATCATGAGCATCCTATCTAGTAATAATTTATTATCCGGAGATGCGAAGACCAGTTGTCCTAATTCATTTGAAAAAATACGAAATAATAATGTAGGCTAACGTCGACCAGGTGACAAAAAGGGCGAGATTCGTGACTGAGTTTAAAGTTCGAATGTAGTTTGTGATCGTTTGTTGAGCATTATTATGTAAATTAAAAGATCAAAACCAATATGAGGGAAGATTTTTACGAAGTACCTTTTACCATTTTTATACAACCATAATATAATTACTAAATTGCATTAATTTCCTATTAATAGCTGCTCTGGTTCCAGAGAATTGCAAGGATTGACATCCATCTTAGTTCGTAAGAACACTGATGTGGGATAACTCAACTCGAATCGAGTAACGGTGAATACTAGTCATTGGACTTTGCATTTAGGGTTTTTAAAATAAGTTTAAAAAGTATCAGGACGCAGATAAAAAATTAATATTTAAGAAAGGCATGTTTAAAAGAACGTGAAAATATTTGCGCTCCTTTACGCATTTGCATATTACCTAAATGGGATTATCTCAAATGAATTACATCTCTCTATTAGTACCTGATACTGATTATAGCATAACATACCTGCTTAAGCAGTGAGCTGCGGAAACAACCCAAAGTCTTGAAATTATTGACGCATCACAGTCTGAAGTTTTACTACCATCCACGTTTATTTGAACTATATAAGGAATTTCCCTAATTGTTGCATTGCTTCCTCCTGAAATTCTGGTCGAATCCGATTCAGGTTGCTGATAGGGGAAAGCTATAGAAAATTCCAAATATTATTTTAATTTAACGCTAAATGATATGCTAGTACTAATAAATATAGAATATAGCAAACAAAAATTTACCTAATGCAAAAGGCACATAAGCCGCGAAAAATAAGACCCACATCATCTTGGTCGATGTACCTATAATTTGTTTTGAATTGGAAGCCCTTCTTATAAAGGTATTTCTTATCTGATTTTGAGTCTCCTTAAAATTTTAATTTTTGCAGTTTCTTTATCAGTTTATTTGTAACTAATTACATGAACCTGTAGAACACTTTATCACGTAAATTAAAAAAGAATTAAAGGATTTATGTAATTAAAAGAGCGGCCCTTCCAAGGAGTCTCCCGATAATTCTGCTACAAAAAAATACGCGTGTCAGCAACATGCACTTAAATTACTTCGTGTGCATCATACGATAATAATCGTTGATAAGCATCATTAAACTTTAAGTATTACTGGTGTCGGCGTAAATTAAAATCTAAAGCATCTAAAAATGGTAATAAATCGACAAAATTGTTTTCAGATTTATGTTTATGGGATATTTTTTGATGCGTTACTTCCACTTATACGATAATAATATTCAATGTCGAAACCTCAGTTCAGATTTAGTATAAAATTTTCTTTCGGATTCAGAATAGGTAAAAAGTGCCGTTATTGCCTCAGCTCCCTTTGTAAAAGACACGAAATAATATTGTGTATTTGATGTTAATTCTTATTTAACTCATTTGTTGTTCCGATGACTACTTACTTACTTGTCGCTTTTAGCTCGTGTTTAAGCATTTTGCAGGATCTGATCAAAACGAAATATCATCGAACAAATTACATTTTAATTAGTGCCGCATTACTAACAAATAGATATTGTTTAAGAACTAAATTGATTCTGATTCTATGTTTAGAAGTATTCCATAAAATTGGTATTGAACATAATGGTTCCTATCGATATAATAGTTGGATACACCATTCAATGATGACTAGTAATCTTATACCTTCCTCATCTCTATACAAATTTTAGTTGTTTATTATGTATCATATAAACGTAAGGTTTGATTATTTAAACTCAAATTTCCCATTTTGCCCCGTGGCCGGGGAAATGGCACGTGGTAAAACGAGCATATATTTCAATCAGACTGGCTGTGTTCACTATAGTATGCTCAAAATTGTCGTACTAATCAACTTAGGCAAATTGGACAGTAGTAACGACAATTGTATTTCAGAGATGATTTTTCACTTTTTTTCATTTCATCTATCTCAACTTTCTCACCTCAATCGCTACCAACCCATTCTCACGATTCCTAAAACGAAAATGAAGAGAACCTTCTGCCATACTCTCCGTCTTAATCCGGAGGGACTGCCCGCCCACCAGCATTAATAATTCGTAGGATTGAAACACCCAATTTTTTTACAAGTGTACTTTATTTCTTGGGATTTTTAACTTTTTTCTTTATACATGTAGTATCCCGTGATACACATTTTGTACTTCATCCAAGTACTTCTTACTCAAAGCGGTGACGGCTATGAAAAGTACTTTGTATCAAACTCTGCTACGATCTTCGAGTGAAAATATTGCGAAAACACTCGCCTGCTAATACGTTAGTGTTTGTCACAAAATACATTCATTTTTTTTCTCGTAATGTAGCTAAAAAAAGTAGCGACACGTTCTCACGTAGGACGCCATAGGTTCGTCGGGGTCATGCGCATACGAGTTACGTACATAAGCGCTCGTTCCGTCTTGCCCTGAACCTCGTTTTGCCCACGGTTTTCTCTAGCTGTTATATTGATGAAAACCGTCAGGAATGATCAGGATTCACGTTAGTAAACAATAAGCACCACGATTGCTTGGATTTTGTATGATCCCGGGAGAGGAGGAAAAAATTTTTTATTGGAAAATTTAGTGTCGAAAAATCATTAATATCTTGGCTTCCGCGGGTCGTAGAACGAGTTTTTTGTTTTAAATGGGGTACGTTCTGTGCACTTTATTTTACGTTCTGATGATATCTACAACCAATAGTCTCTTTAGGTCGATTATTATTTTCAATTTCTTTCCATTTTGCCTGTCATCCATTGCAAAAATTGTTGCTTTGCAAATGAGAAATCTCAAGCATCTACAAATCTTTACGAGCAAATTGAGCCCCAAAAAATGCCTTTCTAGTAAACAATTGCATCTGTGGAAAAACAAGAGTTACAATTTCGGCGCATTTTTAGACAATTTAGTTGATTATTGTTTATTTATTATAAACAAATTTAGAAAACCGCTATTTTGTCGGCTTTACGCAATTTTGCATGTGATCTAATAATTTGATTGGCTCATTTTGTAGGTATTTGGAATATCTAGGTCTTGTACTATCGACACTTTTTAACAAACCCAAAAGGAAAAGAACTACCATAAAAAACGACTTTTTTTAAGCAGGTGTATAGGCGTCCTTTTTTAGTAGTCTAGAACAACCCGGCTAAAATCTGTTATCAGTTCATCGGTTGTAAAGAAAAACTTTTTCACAAAAGTCGTCACATTTTAAATGCGATTTTGTAGCAACTTATATGCAGACAAACATTGAATAGAAATTTAAATTTATTCTAGATACATATATTATTATATAATTAGTCTAACTTGTCCAAATTTGGACAGATGGTACCGTTGTGAATGGTGCACAGCACGTATATTTTATCCACTGCGTTCTATTATACTTAACTTAATAATTTCATCGACGGGTGTTTAACCACAGCTACAAACCTCAGATCTTTTGTACAGTGGCGTTTGATATGGTACAGCAAAGTTGGGTAATGCACTAGCGCTTGTACTCAAAAGGGGCCATTTCGAGCGAGAGTCGAACCTAAGGGGTGGACAATTTTCCGCTGTGATTCACTTAAAAAAGAAACCTCACAGCTTGCAGTCACATTTGAAGGTCTTTTGAAACATTCCCAATATTTTGAGTATTTGGTACGGAAAGCATTTGATAATGTAGAAGATTTAATGGTTTTTGAAAATTGCAACATGTCACAAAATAAGTATGGTGTATTTTTTAACAAATTTCCTACAGTTTATTATTGCGGTAAGGAACCCAATTCCAATATTTGCACAAGAGTCGCATGTTTGTATGCTGTTTCAATGATTGTGTCAAATTGATAAAAATTCGATTTTGTAGCAACATATGTGCAGGCGTACATACATTATAATATAGCAAGTATATCTCTTCCAAATTTGGACGTACGATACTGTTGTCGATGATTGACATTTTAACCATTTCGTTCTACCTCATCGTAACATAATGATTTCGTTGGCGGACGTTTAGCCACAAACATGACATGTTACATCTTTTGTCGCCTACACGGATGATAAAAAAGCGACTTTGCAGCAACTTTATGCATATATCATCATCATACGTTAAACAGTAGCTATTTATGAACTACTTTAAACAGCCGTGGTAAATGCTACCTGTAGTATATTGCTACATTTAGTGGAATTCAAAAATGTTCAACAATGTCCATAAGGATGTCGACTTGTCGAACACAATCCACGGCAAAGCTAATCCTACGTGGTACGCACGTTACCAAAACTGAACAACTTCATGGTGGTCGGTATCCTGTGGATACTGTCACGCGTAGATCGCAAATTCTATCCCATTGTGTTAAAATGTTCATAAAGAATAATAGATACAAAACAATTTGACGACATTTTGAAAGGTATTTGTTGCTATTATTGAGAACAAGCGAAGGATTCCAAAGAAAAGAGTATAAAATTTGTAATGATAAGTAAAACATTGTCATCAATGCTGGGCAGCGGCTATTAGCGGATCAAAGAGATTATATGCTGTCAGGATTTTTTTAACAATTGATAAGAACACTGATAAAATGATATATCGACTTTTATTTCTTATTGTAGCATAATCCCAATAATTGTTTACATTATTAAAATATATTATACTTAGATGCATAGCGTTGTAATTTAAATTGATGCAATTGATAATATCCATTTACGAAGATTGGCAACATTGGCGTAAACTGAAATTCCAGCACAAGCACCGCCGTGGGAAACAACACCAATGAGAGTATTTCTTACAGCCAAAGGGCCCCCAGAGTCACCCTGCATTACACAAAAGAAATATTAATTATTTATTGATCGTTCCTTTTTTGGACCCCATAAAACTATTTACTTGTAAACATTCACGAGTACCGTATATTTTTCTGAACATGCACAATTAATTAAAGCAAATCCTTCGAACAAGGAACACTTACATAACAAGGACTCTGGCTTCTATTACGGTATCCTGCACATATCATCCTTGGAGTATACACAGGAGGACATTGGAGGTCAGAAACAACTGGTAGTGTAACCTTTTGTAACTGTGTTGGGATGGTTTCACTGGTAGAATCTAAATCTCCCCAACCAGAAACAAGAGCCGACGTTCCCACTGCGGGTTTACGTTCCGCAAGAGATATTGCAGATATATTTGGACCAAAAGTTATTGGTGAAGCAAGTTTGATTAAACCTATGTCATAATCCTGAGTAATATTAGTATAACTGGGATGAACGTATAGATTAGAGGCTCTTATCACCACACCACCTCTCATGAATTGGTCAGTTCCAGCCCGAATACTTACGTTTGCGGCACGCATTCTGAAAAGAGAGAATTATAATCAGTACATGTGTCAATTTTGTTTAAATGGATAGTGGCTTTGAGTGTATTAATTAATTAAAAGAGATACGTTACAGAATGGGTTAACACACCATCCAAAGCAGCAATAATTTATTATCGAGAGGGCCGGTTGTTCTAACGGATTTAGCAGAATAGCAGAATGTGAAATAATAGCATAAGCTAACGTCAGCCAGGAAACAAAAGCCTGAGATTTCATTTTTGCGGTAGATAGTGATGCTGAGTTTAATGTATGAAAGTTGTCATCTCAAAATTCGATTATGTGAAGTAAAACATCAAAACCATTACAATAGATGATATTGACGAACTACTTTTCACCGAAAAAGGAATACAACCACAATAATGACTAAATTGAGTTATCTACCATTGTCTAAATAATTAGAGATGTAGGTTAGTCCGGTTTTTGAGAAATGCGAAGATTTGCCCAAGATATGAAGAAGTGAAGGTGCGTATTTAATTAGAATGAAGTCCTCATGATGATGATGATGATTAGTGACTTTATTTTATATGATATAAGTCGCTCTTCTATGGAAGGCTGTTTTAACTATTGCGAATGACGGATTGCACCACTAGTAAAAACATTTGTCTTTAAATTGACGAAACTTTGCTGTACGAGATGCGCAGGCTCTTTTTATAATTTGTTGCGCGTCTCACCCAGGATTTTTGTTGCGACGTAGATAACAATTAGATTTTTTTGGTGCTTTAAGGACAGAGGAATAGGAAGAATATATGCTAGAATGAAAAATGTGTTTTTTTTTATTTCTGCGGCAATTCTTAAGCGTGTAAAATGCACATCGTACAATTCACACGCCAAAATCAGGCAATATGGCGCCAAGTATAAACGCTATCTGTAGTACAGTGCTACATTTTAGGATTACGTATGCTTCAGCAAGGTCCGTTTAAATATATGGAGCTACGCCGGGATTCGTTTCAGCAAGTAGATATCCATATATTTAAATGGACCTTGCTGAAGCATACGTAATTCTAAAATGTACTACTGTACTATAGATGGCGTTTACAGCGCCATTTGTCGTATTTTCTAAAACGCGCTGTTAACGCAGCAGGTAAAAGTTGGTCTTCTGAAGATTTCCCCTCTTCCACGAAAACATAAAAAAAAAAAAAATCTGTGTTCTGTCGGAGCTGTCTGCGACGCGCTGATGAGATCCAAAAGGATCGAAATCGTGATCCGCGTCTGGCAGTTTCGATACAATACAGACCACTTCGAATTATTTTATTCAATTCTCATTATGTATTTGCAATTCAAATCTACTCTCTGCTAGTAACTAATACTAATTGTTGGATAATATACCTGATTAAGCAGTGAGCAGCGGAGACTAACCAAAGGCTTGAAATGATCGACGCATCACAGTCTGAAGTTTTACTGCCATCCACGTTTATTTGTGCAATATAAGGAATTTCCTTGATTGTTGCATTGCTTCCTCCGGAAATTCTGGTAGAATCCGATTCAGGTTGCTGATAGGGGAAAGCTGTAGAAAATACCAAATATTATTTATATTTAGCGCTAAATAATATACCAGTACTAGTAAATAACTTTTTACTAAACATAGCAATTAAAAATTTACCTAAAGCAAAAGACACAAAAGCCGCGAAAATTAACACGCATATCATCTTGGTCGATATGCCTGTGAGTTGTTTGGAAGTGAAAGCCCCTTTTATAAAGGTATTTCTTATCTGCTTGAGTATTTCGTTAGTAAATGTAATTTTCGATGCAGTTTCTTTATCAGTTTATTTGTACATAATTAATTGAAAAGAAGACGTACATTATCACGTAAATTAAAAAAAAAATATGTGGAATTAAAACGGCGGCTCTAAGAGTATTCTGATAATAGTATAAAAAAAATTACGCATGTCAGCCTAAACATATACTTAAATTGCATGTGAATTGCGTGATAATAATCTTTCATAAACATATCTAAACTTTATTTAATTTTCAGAATTGTAGGTATCGTTGTAATTTCAAACTTAAATATCTAAAACATCAAAAAAAATGAAAAACTGGTAATAAATCGTCAAAAATGTGTTTAAGTCTATGATTGTGGTATAGTTTTCAGTGCTTTACCTGCGCCTATACTAAAAGAATATGAATGTCGGCTCAATGAGTTCGTATTTAGAATAATATCATCTTTTCGAGTCAGAAAGAAAAAGAGTCGTTATCAGTTCAGCTGCCTTAGTAAAGAACACGAAATTATATTGTGTATTTCATGCTAAATCCTTTTTAAAAAATATTTCTTATTCCTGCGATTACACCTACTTTTTGCTATTAGCCTTCGTGCTAACCTTTAGTGTTTTACAGAATTTAATCAAATAAAATTATCATAGAAAGGGCAACCGTGCCGTGCCGTGCTGTAATTTCATTTTGCTTTGCGTTCACTTTTGTTTTGATACGTGACCAAAATGGACGAAAGAAAAAAACGCATGTTGTTACTAATGATATGGCATAATCGCAGAAAAACACAAAAAACAAGAAGATTTTGGATTCATCCACTACTTGAAAGCAGACAATTGATGGGTGAATTTGTGACATTATTTCATGAGTTACGAGAGGATAGCTCCAAATTTTTTAATTATTTTCGAATTAGGGATTACTGGAAAGTACAAGTAATAAAAGTTATTGATAGCGATAGAATTGAGTACAAAACAATTTGAATACACTGTTCCCAATTTTTTCACAGAGAATAATAATAATAGAAAGACAGATACAAAAGAATTCGAGTAGAAATATTTACAAAAGGGTGTAACATAATGTTTAGTCAAATATATGTTTTAAATTAAATATAGCGGTGTTATTATCCGCCACACTATATAATTCCTTCTAACTGCATAATTCAGAGAGAAAAACGATCCTGAAAACAATTTTTGCCGTGTGAATACTTCTACCTATACACTTGCTTGCCTCACTGTTACCGTGCACGGCTACGGCGCCGTACCGTTGCAGTCCCCATGCCGTGCTGCGTCGGCAGCCGTGTACGGCTCCGGCAGCAAACTGTGTTGTGTGAAAGCTTGCATATAAACCAATGAATTACTATTATACACGGCACCGTTGCCGTGTGCGGCCACGGCAAAAAACCGTCTGTGTGAAAGCAGGGTTAGGGAAGAAAACGTAGGGAAACAGCGAATATAAAGATAGGAGTGGCCGATTTTAGGTATCTATAAGAAGTCACATAATTCAGGACAAAGGAGTAGGTAGTAGGGAAATAAGGCAGACTTCAATAAAAAGAAGTCATTTCTATGCTCGCGAATGGTTAATTTAGAAATTCGAAAAAGATTATTAAAGCAGTATGTCTGGGGCGCAGAGCTGTACGGGTACGAAAATTTGGACGGTAGATGCGGCGGAAAGGAAAAGGTTACCGAACGGCATGGCCTAGAGGTCTAGACCATTGCTTAGCATTCGGGAGGACGCCGGTTCGATTCCGCGTCCGTCTGCCTTGGTCCAAGTTTTTCTGTGGTTTCCTTGGATCACTTAGGCAAATGCTGAGGCAGTAATATTCCACAGATAATCTTTCATACTCTTCTGTCTTCATTTCGTCCGTCTCATCTTTCTCACCCGAACCACCACCCCACCCATTCCCACGATTCCTGAAAGCAAGGCTGAAGAGGGCCTTCCGCCCTACCTTCCGGCATAGTCCGGAGGGACTGCCCGCCCACCAACATTACTGGCTGGTGGGAATGAAATACCCAAAAGAAAAGAAAAAGGAAAAGGTTAGAAGCCTTAGATATGGGGCGAATGACTAGGATACCGTGGATAAAGAAGGTTAGAAATGAAGAGGAATCAGAAAGAATAGGTACAAAACAGAGGACCATGGAAATGAATAAGAAATAAGCGAGATAGGTTGGTAGGACACCTTCTCAGACATGAAGGCCTAGTCAGAGACATATTAGAGGCAGAAACGGGAATTAGGAGGGGTAGACGCAGACCTAGATTAGATTACTATTCGCAAATAGTTAATGATGTGTTGTTCTAGTTTTAGGGAAATGCGAGGATTGGCTCAGGATAGGAAGGAGGTGCGTACCCAATCAGTCTTAAGACTGACGACCTTATGACGATGAGGCGCACGTAAAGCACTGAAGATTATGCCACAATCATAGACTTAAACGTATTATTGACAATTTATTCCCAGTTTTTCATTTTTTAGATACTTACGTTTTAAATTACAACGATTCTGAAAATTAAATGAAGTTTAGATATGTTTATCAAGGACTATCGTCACGTGATGCACATGCAATTTCAGTGCATGTTTGAGTTGACACGCGTAATTTTTTGTAGCACCATTATCGGAAAACTCTTTGGTAGATCTGCCGTTTTCTATATGTTCAAGTAATTATTTACGAATAAACTGATAAAGGAACTGCATCAAAAATTAAATTTAACTACTAACGAAATACTCAAAGCAGGTAAGAAATACCTTTATAAAAAGGGCTTTCATTTCAATACAACTTTCCGGCATATTGACCACGGTGATTTGTTAATTTTCGCGGCCTTTGTGCCTTTTACTTTATAGGTAAATTTTGTTTGCTATAATCAATGAATAGTTATATACTAGTACTAGTGTATTATTTAGCGTTAAATATAAATAATATTTGGGATTTTCTACAGTTTTCCCAACAATTAAGGAAATTCTTTATATTGTACAAATAAACGAAGATGCTATAAAACTTCTTTACTAAAACGCTGCAACAAATAAAAAACGACGACTGCTGCGGCTGATTTAGTTAAAACCTTGTAATAGGTATAAGAGTTCTTTCACTCCATGAATTTTTTTGTTTGTTTAAAAAAAGTATAGCGATATTTTATATCGCTGGCGTTCATAATAATAATTAAACTTCCAACGCAGAACTAAGATAATCGGGGAAAATACTAGAAACAAAGTTTCATCAGTTGCTTTCATTGAAACACGAATAAAAAGTCAGGGAAGTATAACGACTTGAATGTAGGTAAATGTCTAAATATTCTTTTTCGACCACTTATTTTTGACTACGCGATTGGAATTGATGGAAAAAATCCTTCGTATTGTCTAACAAATTGATAGAAACACTTTTACGATAACGTCTACATTAAATTAATTTTGCTCTGAATGTAATTATCTCCTACATATCAAGCCAAATATGCATTACACTTGTAAAGATCATCCGGGTTTTGTGGAAAAAAAGGCCGATTGGTTTAGTTTCTAAGTTGTTAATTTATTCATGTGCTATCTACCCTAAAGTCTGTTTTACATTGCTATTTGGTTCCTGGTTGAAATAGGTAACTTACATTCTAGCAGCCGCAAATTGAACAACTTTCTTATATTATAGAGTATTAAATGTATATTGTTTAAAATATATTCTTCATTTAGAATACACAGATCTATGGTGTTGTAATTTAAATTGATGCAATTGATAATATCCAACTACGAAGATTAGCAACGTTGGCGTAAACTGATACTCCAGCACAATTATCGCCATGCGAAACAACACCAACAAGGGTATTTCCTACAGCCAAAGGGCCTCCAGAGTCACCCTGTATTAAAGAAATAAATATCAATATTAATTATCTATTGATTAAATATACTTTAAATATTGGGATAAGTTACAGAGATAGGAGACTGATACTTAGTTTGTATAAAGAGCAAAAGGCAGTTACAGAGATGGGGCTGCAACGTAGAGAAGTAAAAATTAGGAAGGGAGTCAGACAGGGATGCACACTGTCACCGCTACTTTTTAATATATACATCGAAGACGCGATCAACATCATTAAAGACAGTACAACTGTAGGGATAGATAT